>NC_134691.1:52002173-52206905 GCF_050947455.1 Rhinoderma darwinii
GAACCAATCGGTTCGGCTGTCAGAGAAGAGGTTGCTGGAGAGCCGCGGACACTGACACAGCCAGCGTCCGAGCACTTTTCACAGTGCGTCCTGTAGTTTTTATTGTTGTGCGTCTGGGGTACATATGACTTTTAAATCGCAACAATTCTGGCTTTTTTTTAAAACATTTTTACCATGTTTACCCAGCGCTAAAAGTAGCTTTATGTTGTAACAGTTTGGGATTTTACGAAGCGGCAATACCAATTATGTTTAATTTTTTTTTCGTTTTATTCTTCACAAACCATTTGACGTGTTGTAGTGACAGAAGTTTTGCTTGGTGGGGGTCCAGATGATGGGCACCCCCATTGACGACTAAAACTAAGGGGTAGAAGCGCTTAGCCAAGCGCAGTGCCCCTTCGGCTGCAATGGGATAAGGTCGGCTCTTCTTGCCTCTTATCGGAGAGGCAGGGTTTGCTGAAGACTGCCTTATAGAAGTCTATAAGCCCGTTTTCAGATAACCTCGTCTCTCCGAGACTAGCCCAAAAGAGCCAAAAATAATGCCATCTCAGCTGAAGAGGCACTGCACTCGGCTGAGCACTTTTTTTTCTTTGTTATAGCATTCGGTGTGGGGCTCTCCACTCGGACCCCCACCGATCAAAACTTCTGACCGGTCACTATGACATGTTAAATTTTTTTAAAACAATAGTTACTCTATAAGACTTTTTCTCATTAAACATATATATGTAATATATAATGTACAACATATGAAGACAGAAGAAGAAGCCAGTTGAATTTTTTTGGCAGGACACTCCAAGCTCAAACTTTTTAAAGTTACATTTTGTTTCTATATAAAATATTCAATGTCTTCTATTGTTTAATTCATTGCTGGATATTCTTAAGTTGAACATTCCTGGTAATTCAGGAGTTTAATTGAAAACAGAAAGTTGCTTCATTGCAAATTGATGCTCATTATCGGTGGCTCGTAAAATTAGGTTGAGCAGTTTATCAGACGTTCAGGGGTATGAACCACCGCTCACAAAATTAGGTTTCCGTTAACCATAATATGTTTGGGAAGTTGCCATAATAAATACTGTGCAGTTGTAAATCAGTGGAATTACAGCATTTTATGCGTGTAAATCCTGCTGAATGAGATTGCGTTTTAGTTTTTTCACTTTGTAGTCGTATAGTGTAAAATTGCAGATTGATTATGGTCCGGCTTCTCTGACCCCCGGTGATCAGTTATTGCCCGGGTAAGCCCGTCTGGCCAGACATCTAACCGGATCTGCACGGTTAACGTAGTATTACATGACGAGCATTCAAATAAATGGCTGACTATGTAACACTTGGGCAGGCTAGGTCTGCTGCAGTGAAAGATGCTCTTCGTGAGCAGTTCTCTGCTCTGGCTCATAGATGTGGGTCTCAGATTGTTGACCCCTCTCTATGCTGTCCATATACTCTAATACGGCATATGGATGAGAGGTTGTTTTTATGAGACAACCCTTAAGGCCCTATGGACACGACTGTAATTTTCATCCGTAATTACGGATATAATTGCGTACCCATTCATTTATATTGGCCACAAGCCCCTTTTAAGTTTATTTAAAGATGCGTGTCCGGGCTGTAGAAATGATCCGCAAAGTATAGAACATGTCCTATTCTTGTCCACAATTGCGGCACAGACTCACCCATAGAAGTCTATTGGCGCTTCCGCAATTGTGGACGGCTACGGATGTGTATCCTTAGCCATCGGATCCGTATTTGCGGACTGTAAAAACCCTTACGGTCGTGTGCACGAGGCCTCAATTAATTGCGATGGGAAACCAACATTTTTACCAGAGTTTGCCTAGAATAAGGACATACTGACTAGTTAGAAGTATTGACTCTTCTGTTGAATATGTGAAGAATTCAGTCTCCTTTTTCTTCTTTTTCTTCTTTCATGGAAAATATTTGAATAGAACGAGCTACCTCTCTACAAGATAATAGGAAACCGTTCTGATCTGGTTCTGTCTCTTGGCAATCCAAAGATTTTTATGGATTTGATTAATTGTTTTGTTTTTCTTACAATCAAGACCGCATTTCCCCCCTGAACACTCATCCTGAACATTTTGTTATAAGCATTTAAAATTTTACTTTTGCTAATGTGGAACACCGAAAACGGTTGTTTCTCATTAAGAAAAATAAATTGTAAACTAAAGAAACCCATACACACATTTGTATCTACTATAAATTAAGATTCGTTCTAAAGAAAATATATAACTCCAGGGGTAAACACAATCCTGAACTCACTGCAGTGACCTTTCATCATAAACGATAAGTTCTTTTTTTGTTAATATACATTAAAGCGGGTTTCTCCCACCTCAGACATTTATTACATATCCACGGATATGCCATAAATGTCTGACAGGTGCAGATCCCACGGTTGGACCACTACTTTTTTTATTAGACCTAGGTCCACTGACCCACTTGACACTAGATGAGGTGGCCGCTGCATTCAGGCAGAGATTGAATGAAGAGTTCTTGTCTCTCCATTCAAGTCTATTGGTGTTATCGTGCCGAGCCCAGCTTGCCTTGCCAGCTCTACATTCAACCTTCGTCTGGATCTGATGGCCACCTCACAAGGCAGAACTAAGGTCAGGGGACCCTCATCCATTCTCACGATAATTGGAGATCCTAAAGGACAGAATTCAAACTATCCGACATTTATGGCATATTAATGCCTTTTGTGGGAAAACCCTTAATAGAAAACCAACCCAATGGCTACCTGGGTCCTGGAATTTGTCCGGCTTTGTATCTTGTAATGGTGCTGCTGTATGATAGATTTTTTTTATGCTGGCCATGACATTAGAGAAAAGTTGTCCAAGCCGGATGTTATTGGCTGACTACCTCGTGTATGGGAGCCTGAAGATTGTCCCCACAACGGCAGATGTCGAGGGGAAAACAAGCTTTCCGATCCTTTGTTCGAGAGGGAGATAATTCCCCACCCCATTGATACAAACAGACCGAGCATGCATGTTTATGGTGGAGTTTATAGGTGTCGTTTTATAAATTTTTTAGGCATTCATAGCAAAGCTTATAAAACTTACTTCTTAGGCGCTGTTCACGTCTGAATTGAAGGTTCCGTAAAGAGCTTTTCATCACAGATTCCATTATTTTTAACAAAATAGCGCAGGAAAATGACTGAACCCATTAAAGTCAATGGATTCTGACAGGCGTCGATGGTTTCTGTATGAAACAGAATCGACTCTTACGTTTTTCCTGTTTATGTTCCTGTGACGGAACAAAATAATGGAAATTGTAGCACAGATGTGAACAGAGGGTAAGGAAGAATCTTTTGAAAGAAGAAAGCCCAAAACAAAATGTTAATACAAAATCTGCTGCCATAACATAACAGAGGAAATTGTTTGTTTCTACTCAGTCTTCTGATTTTGTTAAACTGCCACATTGTATTTACGTTCTATGTATGAAAAAAAGTGCTAGATTTTTAGACTTTTTCAATTATCATATGCCGAATGAAAGGTCTTTCCCTCTGTATATTTAAAGCAAAAGAGGTCCTCCGCTCACACTCCACTAATGCATCGGGAAGAAGCTGTTAAGGCGAAACCCAGGGTCGGGTCCATGTGAGGCGTGCGGCTTGCATTGCTATGAAAAAGCGCTGTTTTTATTTGTGAGTATAATTAACCCCTTGCCGACATTTGTCCTATAGATACGTCCTGGAAAGCTAGTGCTTCCCGCATTTTGCCGTATCCATACGACAAATGGATGACACTTCCCAGCAAAATTCCCCAAACTGAAAAGGTGCGGAGTGTGGACCAAAAGGGGGATAAGGAAGGACATTTATCAGTGTGACACCAGCCTGTGCAGAAAGGATTGCTTCGCAGCGTAACAAATATCTATGGATTATTTTATTGTTTACCCCATTATTATCCCACCTGACTATGCCCCTGATGTACTCTGCCCAGCTTACATGTACCCCCACATTATAAACAGTATCAGTAATACTCCAAACAAAACTACTGCCAAGCAAAATGCACGTTCCAAAAGCCAAATGGCGCTCCCTCCCCTCTGAATCCTACAGCGTGCCCAAACAGCAGTTTACTTCCAGATATATGGTATCGCCATACCCAGGATAACCCTTTTAACAAAATTTGGGGGGTGTGTTTCCAGTGGCACAAGCTGGGCACGACATATTTCAGTGGCAAATCTAGGCAAAAATGTACATTTTTTCTTTGCACCATCCACAGCGCAATCATTTATGGTAAAGACCTGTGGGGTGAAAATGCTCACTACACCCCTTAAGAAATGCCATGTGGGGTGTAGTTTCCAAAATGGGGTTACTTCTCAGGGGTTTCTTTTCTTTCACTTCAGAGCCTCTGCAATTGTGAAATTAGGCCTCAACTTCGCATGGTACTCTTTCACTCCTGAGCCTGGTCGAATGTCCAGACAAAATATTAGGGCCACGTGTAGGGTGTTTCTAAAACCGGGAAATACAGCATAATAATTAGAGAGCTGTCTTGTCATGGTGGCACAAGCTGGGCACCACATATTGGCATATCTATGTAAAATATACAATTTTCACTCTACAACATCGAGTGCACACTAATTTCTGCAAAACACCTGCGGGGATAACATGCTCACTACACCCCTAAGTGAATAACTTGAGGGTTGGAGTTTCCAAAATGGGGTCACTTGTGGGGGGTTAATTCTGTTATGTCCCCTCATGGGCTTTGCAAATGCGACATGGCCTCCGCAAACCATTCCTGCTAAATTTGAGCTCCAAAAGCCAAATGGCGCTCCTTCCCTTCTAAGCCCTGCCGTGTGTCCAAACACCGTTTATGACCATACGTGGGGTATTTTTTTTAGACGGGAGAAATTGCTTTACAAATGTTGCAGTGCTTTTTCCCCTTTAGTTTTTGTGGAAATGAGAAAAAAATTGCTAAACCAACATTTTCTTTGAAAAAATTTAGATTTGAATTTTCACGGCCTACTTCCAATAATTTCTGCAAGAAGCATGTGGGGTCAAAATACTCACTATAACCCTAGATAATTTCCTTGAGGAGTGTAGTTTTGCAAATGGGGTCACTTTTGGGGGATTTCCACTGTTTTAGCACCACAAGAGCCCTTCAAACCTGACATGGTGCCCAAAATATATTCTAATAAAAAGGCCCCAAAATCCACTAGGTGATCCTTTGCTTCTGAGGCCGGTGCTTCAGTCCATTAGCACACTAGGGCCACATGTTTATTTCCTAAAACTGCAGAATCACGGCAATAAATATTGAGTTGCATTTCTCTGGTAAAACTTTCTGTGTTATAAAACAAATGGATTAAAAAATTAATTTCTGCAAAAAAACTGAAATTTATAAATTTCACACCTACTTTGCTTAAATTCCTGTGCAACGACTAAAGGGTTAAGAAACTTTCTAAATGCTGTTTTGAATGCTTTGAGGGGTGCAGTTTCTAAAATGGGGTGATTTATGTGAGTTTATAAAGTATGGGCCCCTCAAATCCACTTCAGAACTGAACTTGTCCCTGAAACAAAATAGCCTTTTGAATTTTTTTCAATTGCAGCCAAAGTTCTAAGCCTTGTAACGTCCTAGAAAAATAAAAGGATGTTCAAAAAACGATCAGTACACATATGGAAAATGTTAATTAGCTACAATTTTGTGTGGTATTACTATCTGTCTAACAAGCAGATGCATTTAAATTTATAAAAATGCAAATTTTTGCAATTTTTCGCTAAATTTTTGTGTTTTTCACAATTAAATACTGAATGTATTGACCAAATTTTACCACTAAAATAAAGTCCAATGTGTCACGAGAAACGATCTCAGAATCGCTTTGATAATTAAAAGCATTCCAAACTTATTACCACGTAAAGTGACACATGTCAGATTTGAAAAATGAGGCTCTGTCATTAAGGTCAAAAGTGGCTGCAGCTGGAAGGGGTTAACTGTTGATCTGAAGTTGCGAAGTTACACTTTGTTTAAACTTTGCTACAGTGAGAGGCTACAGTGTGGAGTGGAAGCATCCGGGGAGACTCGGTTGTTTTTTTATCTGAACGGAGCAAACACTGGAAGGAGGTTTGGCCTGAAAAGGTATTTCTCTGCACTGCTAGAGTAAGATCAGTCACCTTTACTACAAGCTGGAGCTGAAGGGAGGACAGTCCCTAAGGGGGATCATTTTGCGGTTTACTAGCGGAGTGTGAGCGGAGGACCTCTTCATTTCGTTTGGGCAGGTTTTGGACTTTGAGCTCCATTTTGCTTTTTTGTAGTGTCCCGTGGTTACTGGTAGCATCATATCGTGGACGTTGTACGTTTAATATGAGTTAATTTGATCTTTTTAGTGAATTATGATCTATTCGTGATAGGGGTGGGGGGGGATGTTCGAAAAACATAAATAGCAGTAACTGATGGTATCTGATACCAGAGTCTTAGGATACATTCACACGAGCGTATCAGATTCACGCGCGTGAATCTGGTCCGTATGTGTTGCGTTATTGCATCTGTGCTTTGCGAGTGGCGTGCGTTGTTCACGCACTTGCAACGCACATCTATTTTTTTTCAATTGGATTGATGCATAAATCACGCACAGCACACAGTTGTTGTGTGCTGTGCGTGATTTTCACGCACCCATTGACTTCAATGGGCGATAAGTGCGTGAAAAACGCACCAATATAGGACATGCAGTGAGTTTTACGCAACGGACTCTCGCTGCGTAAAAAACTCCTGCATGTGTAAACAGCCCCATTGAAATCAATGGGTCCGTGTGCTGCGTGTGATTTTCCTGCGCAGCACACGGACGTTATTCACGTTAGTCTGAGTGAGCACTTACTTAGAATTTAATATGGCACATTACATGATATAAAATAGTTTTATGTTGAAATGTAAAATTCTCACCGATCCTTAACAACCAAACCTCTGTGAGGATTATTAGAAGTCCGTACGTGTCCTCCCTGTGTCGTATTTAGGTTAAATCCCCGTGACAGACAACTCTCCTCTAGATTCCCCTCCTTATGAAAAGCTAGTGATAAATTGTGAGCCATTGGGGCGGTGTTATCAGCGTGGATGGCAGAACTAACTAGTGCCGCAGGCTGGAATCACTGTCCTTTTAAGTCATTGTTCTGACAATCAGTTTATCCCTCTGGTCAGAGCAGAGACCAAGCATCCACGGCTTCCTCCTTTCTCATCTCGCGTTCTTATTTGTTACAAGGTTCAGGAAATATCCTTCATGTTATATAAACACCGTTTTTTTACTATGGCCATTACCTTTTGGGAATATGGCCAATTATTTGTGGTCTGTATTAATTCTGTATTTGGTAACAACATAGCATACATACATAGTTTCATGCCTAATTCAGGCGTGACACAGGGATTCTCTCTGGTGGCTTTTTTTTTTTTAAGACCTGTGTCATGCCCCGCCCTCTCAAGCCATAACATAGTGTGTATGTTTGTACTGGAGTGTTACTTTAATAAACTGTGGCATGAGTTTCTTTTATAGTTTATCCATTTTTTAGTCTTTGCCTGTGCCAAGATAGTTAAGTTTGATGTTTTATATAGATATTACATCAGGAGAATAAGTCCTGATCTTTCTCCCTCTGGTTTCATCTTCTTTATATCTATTACTACTCGCCGTCTCCTGCTTACAATATATCATAGACTCTCCTGCCAGCCGCACAATACCTTTGCTGCCACTGGCTGTGTCCCCCCCCCCCGTGTGGTTGGCAATTTCCAATTCTGTTTCTCCTTATTCTGTTTTTCTTTTAATAGCCCTCTTTGGTTGCTATGGCAACAATACAAATCTTATTGTGTTAACATCTAGGTTAGATAGTTAATAGAACACTGTACTGTTCATGCAGCGCTATGCAGAACCAAAACTCCAGCGGAATAAGCATCGTAATAACCGTCCATATATGTATAAAAACACGACCCCCTTTGTTAGAGGGGAATTACCCGCTCATTTAGCCGGGTGTAATAGTGATCCAACAACGACAATAAATCTCAGCAGAGATTTGGGAGGGGGGAGGGGATTAGGAACTATGCAATTTGGTCGTAGTTGTATCTCAGTTCTGTATTTTAAGATGTTATTTGCTTTATAGAAAAAAACTTTATGAAAGATCGACCGGTCTCTGAAATCAATAGAAGTTCCCTAAGTTCTCTGAGATCAATAGAAGCAGTTCCCTAATATGTATGTTGAAATAAACAGATGTCTAACCCCGATGGGTTATTTTTATCATTGGTGTCAATATAAAACGGATACAAATAGATTGGAATCCGTCGGCATCCGTCATTTTGATAACCTCTGTTACAAAAAAAGAAAAACTGATGCCAAAACGGGTAGGGCAACGCAAATGTGAACTTAGCCTCACAAAGCAGTCTCCTTAAAAACCCTCTAGCAATATACTGGTAGCCTTACAAAATAAACCTCGGGATTGTAGGAACCATACTGTTAAATAGGTGTATATCAGGAAATTTCTATTTATGTAAGTCTCTACTGGTTTTGTCTGATTTAGTAAATACTTGCATTCCTCATAAAATAACGTTTATAGTGTATCTTTTCTTAGACCACTGCATTGTGCCGTACTTTTTGTTATTCCTCCTGGAAATTTAAGAATTCTTTTACAATTGGGTGTTACCATTTCTCTTTGTCAATTAAAGAGGCTCTGTCACCACATTATAAGTGCCCTATCACCTACATAAGGAGATCGGCGCTATAATGTAGGTGACAGTAATGCTTTTTATTTAGAAATACGATCTATTTTTACCACTTTATGAGCAATTTTTAGCTTTATTCTAATTAGTTTCTTAATGCCAAAATGGACGTATTTTTAATTTAGACCAGGTGGGCGTTGTACAGAGGAGTGTATGACGCTGACCAATCAGCGTCATACACTTCTCTCCATTCATTTACTCTGCACATAGCGATATAGCTATATCGCTATGTGCAGCCACATACACTAACATTACTACAGTGTCCTGACAATGATTATACATTACCTCCAGCCAGGACGGGATGTGTATTCAGAATCCTGACCACTTCTGAAACTTTTCTGTGAGATTACAGCATGGCAAACGTAATCTTGTTTGAAATGACAGGTTACATCGTAATCTCGCGAGATTACGCTTGCCCTGCTGTAAATCTCACAGAGATGCTACAGAAGTAACAGGATTCTGAATACACATCCCGTCCTGGCTGGAGGTAATGTATATTCATTGTCAGGACTTCAGTAATGTTATAGTGTGTTTATGTGGCTGCACGTAGCGATATAGCTATATCGCTAGTGCAGTGTAAATGAATGGAGAGAAGTGTAGGACACTGATTGGTCAGCGTCATACACTCCTCTGTACACCGCCCACTAGGTCTAAAGTAAAACACGCCCACTTGGGCATTAAGAAACTCATTAGCATAAAGCTAAAAATCGCTCATAAAGTGGTAAAAATGTATCGTTCTAAATAAAAAGCATTACTGTCACCTACATTATAGCGCCGATCTCCTTATGTAGGAAATAGGGCACTTATAATGTGGTGACAGAGCCTCTTTAAGCGTGTTCCTAAACACTTTGAAAGCGTCCAATCAGTACTGGCAGTATAAGACTGTGTACATACATAATATATTAATATATTTCCAGGAGGAATAATGGGGCAATAGTACAGTGCAGAGTTCTATGAAAGAAATTCTCCCGAATTGTAAGTTAATGAGGTATACAAGTATTTACTGAAGCAGAAATGTCAGAAGAGACAGGTAATCTTTAACAAATATAAAAATCTATAGCAGTCGGACCTTCTTGTAAGAACATAACACAGCAAAGTCAGTGTCTACGAAGGTTGGCATACAAGTCACGTGACAGCAAGGACAGAACGGCTGGTACTCCCTGTGTTTAGTATTCATTGCAAAGGTTTACTCCATTATAGCAATCCATGTTTGACATGTAGTGATGATGATTATTTTCAGTTTATGACCGATACCCCCCCCTCCCCCCTGGGCTCCACTCTTTGACATAAAGCCAGAAATTTTGCTGTATGCTTAGAAGAATATGTGCGATTTAGTTTCCTGGTAGCTGTCGCTTTGTAATGTGATTTACTGTATAAAGCGCAGTAGATTGCAGATGTAAATTGTTGTGGTAATGGAACCACCACCAAAGATAAAAGCTTTGTTCATTGCTGCACTTTGAGGGGGGTTTTTGGAAGAATCGTCTAAGCCTTTTTACAGACCGTTTTGTATCAAGACATCCAAATGTCCTTCAACCCACGTTAAGGCCTCGCAAATCTATTACGCTGGAAAAGACCGTTATCTGATGGAACGCTCAGACAGAACGTCAGAATAGAGTCCTGACGCGGATGTGAACGAAGCCTTACAGGTTTAGAAATGAGTATTATATATTATGTTGAGGGTTCTTATTTGAAATAAACTTTTGAGGGCTAGATTTCCTTACAGTAAATAGTATCCCTATAATACATTATACAGCCAAAAAAAAGTGGGTGCTTCCTTCTAATTATTGAGATTAGGACTTTCAGCCACACACCTATTGCAAATAGGTACATGAAATCAAGCACACAGCCATGCAATCTCCATAGACAGCAATTGTAGTAGTATGGATCATACTGAAAAGTTCAACGATATCGATAGTGGCACGGTCACAGGATGCCACCTTTTGCCACAAGTAAGTTCATGACATTTCCTGATCTACCCTGGTCAAGTGTAAGTGGAAGCGTCTAGGAGTAACAACCGCTCAGCCACGAATGGATAGACCACGCAAACTCGCATAGCGAGGCCACCAAGTTCTGAAGCACGTGGTGCGTATATTTTATCCTCTGTTGCATCACCCACTATGGAGTTTCAAACTACCTTTTGTGGCAGGAGCTTCATGAAATGAGTTTCCTTTGCCGGGGGGCTGCATACAAGCCTTACATCACCAAGCGCAATATCAAGCATTAGCTGGAGTAGTGTAAAGCACGCCGCCAATGGACTCTGGAGCAGTGGAAACGTGTTCAGGGGAGTGATAAAACATGCTTCACTTTCTGGCAGTCTGGGTTTGGCAGATGCCAGGGGAATGCCACCTGACGGAATTCTTAAGGCCTACTGTATAATATGGTGGAGGAGGGATAATGGTCATGGTTTGGGTTAGTCTCCCTATTTCCAGTGAAGGGTAAAGTTATTGTTTCAGCATACATTTAAGACACTTGTAGCTTCCACCTTTGTGAGAACAGTTTGGGGACGACCCTTTTCTGTTCCATGACTGTGCCCTAGTATACACAGCAAGGTCCATAAAGACATGGTTGGGGGAGTTTGGTGTGGAAGAACTTGACTGGCCCACACAGAGCCCTGACTTCAACCCCATCCAACACTTTTAGGATAAACTGGAATGCAGATTGTGAGCCAGACCTTCTGAGCCAACATCCATGTCTGATATCATAAATGCTCTTGACTGAATTGCATACATTCCGACAGATACACTCTAAAATCGTGTCGAAAGCCTTCCAGGGAGAGTGGAAGCTGTTAGTCATACAAGGGCCCAACTCCATATAAAAACATATGGCTTTTGAATGGGATGTCCAACAATCTCCTATATAATGGCCAGGTGTCCACATACTTTTGGCCATATGGTGTATATCTACTGTAGTACTGTAGCTGACATAATACAGAGTGACATTCACATATAGCAGAATGCCACAGATACTACCCGAATTTATGGTTAATTCTGAACATGGAGGGGAGGAATCCTCACGCAATGGCGGAGTGGCAGCAGGCTAAACAAAAGTCTATATAAAGTCTTTAGCACAGGAGTACCTGTAAAGGGCCTTTTACACCGTCCGACACATCGAGCGCCAATCAACGAGATATTGTTGATCGGCGCTCGTTTGCTCCTGTCACACAGAGCTGTGTATGGGGACGAGCGGTCATTACTCCAATCGCTCGTCCCCATACATTATTATCATGTCGGCAGCGCGTCTCCCTGTTTATACAGGGAGATGTGCTGCCGACAACTATAATATTCTACTTTTTTAAAACAATATGATCATCAGATGATCAAGCGTTTGCTCTTTCATCTGCTGATCGCTACTCTGTTTACACAAGGCAATTATCGGCAACGAGCATTATATGAACGCTCGTCTGCACGATAATCGCCCTGTGTAAATCCCCCTTTAGAGTCCAGATAATAGTAGAGGCTTTGGCATGGATGGAAGTTGACTTGGCAGGTGACACCAGACGTGGCGGATGATACCAGGCGAGGCAGATGATACAACACGACTCCAAAACTAGATAAGGCGCAGGAACAAACACAGCACGGGATGCAGGATAAAATTTGCTAAGACTAACATGGGAATACAACAACGCTCAGGCAAGGAGTGGAAAGGCAAAGCCCTTTTTATAGTCCAGTGAGATTTGTGGATAATTTAATGCATGTGCGTGCGCTCGTCCCCGGCCTAGAGGAAACTACAGAGTGGTGTGGCCGCGTTTTCTGGGAGGGAGCTGCCGGCAAGAAGATAGAGATCTGCGGCAGTCGGGAGTTGAGGAGAAACGGCAGTCTGCGGCCGTTATAGTAACGTTAAAAACTACAGTTTGTCCCGCAAAAAATATGCCTAAAATAAATGTTATTGCTCTCAGAATTTGGCGACACAAAATAAATGTTATTTTTTTACAGTTAGTTTTTCCCTTGTAAAAGTAGTAAGGTTAAAAAAAAAAAACAATATAAATTTATCACCGTAATCGTATTGATCCGCAGAATAAAGTTAACGTGTCGTTTTAATTGCATGGTGAACACCTTAAAAAATGAAGTGCAAAAAACAATCGATGAATCGCTGTTTTTATCATTTTCCACTCCACAAAGAATTTATTTTTCACGAAAACTATAACTCGTCCCGCAAAAATGAAGCCCTCATATGGCTATATCGACGGAAAATTAAAAAAAGTTATGGCTTTTGGAAGGTGGGGAAGATAGAATCTGCAAAAATGGCTGTGGCTGTGCTTTTCTTAATAGGCATCACTTTTGTAAACCAATCAGGTTATAAACCGTATTCTTTCTTGTTGACCTACTGTACCACTGAGTCCTGTGCTTGTAATATATTGCCCTTTTTCTTTTTTTTCAGTTATGGTTGAGTAGCAAAAAGTCTGAAACTCTATTGTCATCTTAGGTTAAATTCAGACTTTTAAGGGAGCTTCTCGTAATAGAAAAGTTGTAAATGTTATTACTGAAGCATAAATCAATACAAAGACTTTTCAAGTCCTTCCAACAAAGTGACGCACCATTATTAATCATACAGTTTAATGCATCTTTAAGTGACGGCTTTAAAGACGGACAACCCAAGAATCTCCTGCTACAGTTGTGTAGGACTTAAATTAATATTGATCAGAAAATCCTGCTACAATGTTGTTATCCAAACCTGATCTATTCAGTAGAGATATAGTTTTTAGGAGATAGACCGTATTGTCTATTCCTCTATATACACCCATGGCAGTATCTCACATTCCAACATGTGTAACTTCAATGTAACCCCAGTGCAAGTTGCTGTTCCTTACAGATTTGTGTAAGGTCCTGTTCTCTCATAGAACATGGGTCCTGTTCGCTCATAGAACATGGGTCCTGTTCGCTCATAGAACATGGGTCCTGTTCGCTCATAGAACATGGGTCCTGTTCTCTCATAGAACATGGGTCCTGTTCTCTCATATAACGTGCCTGTCTTACATGTCATATCTGTCTATCATAGCTGTGTACCTCATCTATATAGCCGTCTATATCGCTTAAGGGCATAACTACAGGGGGTTCATCGGCTGGTCTACCCGTTTACCTGGGTCCATAAAATTGGCGCTAGTTGACAGCACATTTTCTTGGGTAAACCGGGAGGTGTTCTGCCGACCTAAGAAATGCATGGGCCCGAACGATCGCAGTAACGATCGCTGCTTCCCACGCATGACCGATCATTGCTCCTAGAGAAAGGAGCAAACTAGCGCAGATCCAGCTGTCTCGTTGACCTGCGCTCGTTTTCACGGCCCATGTTTGGCCGTGTAAAAGGACCCTTACCTTTATAGTACCCATACTGTACATACTAACTACTTGTATGATGTTTCCCTTTAAGGAGGCTTTGTGAAAGGGTCATCAGGCTGCTGCAGTTATTCCCTAACCCAACCTGATGTATAATGTGATCTTACAGCGACCCATCAATCAGAGGGTGACATTTATCTGTCACATTGTTGCTTAGCTCAGGAGTAGAAGGAACATATACAGCCTTGTATTAATGTGATTTGGCTGCACATATTCTCTGCCTTTTCTTTATGAAGCCACTTTCACAATTCACTTAACATTTTAAGAAAAATTGGCAAATTCTCCGGTTTATTCTTCTTTTCCCTTTTAAACCTCCCCGCATAGAGAGTACAGATCGCCGTAAAAGATATATTGAAGAATAAACGTGGACTTTTCTAGTTCTACAGCAGCTGCAAAGAGCGGATGTATAGTGTGTCAAGCTCCTGAGCCGCGCATTCACCGTGCTCCGCATGTATTAAGACTACTTTTTGAAGCTCCTGAGGCTTCTCATCCTGACATGTTTTCTGCACTTTGTCATCAGATTTTCAAAGCTTTTCATGATGTTCTGAATTCCAAGATAGCATTTGAGAGCTGAAGCCATGTCTGACGGCAGACTATTGCCTTGGATACATGGATACTTGCTTTCACCTCTATATTTACCCGTACCACTGAGGTTTATACAGCAATTTCTATATGTTAAAACCTGCAGGTTCTTTTTTTGCAGTTCAGTAATAGCCCACTAGTTTTGGACAATGACCATATCTTTTTGCCAACGTGAGGACATATAATATGCCTCTATATCCATAATGAGCGTCTCCTGGAAAAAAAAAATCCAAGTAATCAGAAATTATATTGATACGTTTAAAACGCAATACATTGTTTGAAATCTATTGGGCACCACCTACAGCCTAGACTGCATTGTCAAGCAGCATGTCCATAGCAACCAGTCTGCCTCCGATTGCTCTGGCCTATACTGTAGGTCAAGAAGGTATATGCAGTGCGATGAGAACTGAGGAGGGACAATGGCTTGGCAGAAGTTGGAGGTTATCCAGGAGTGCAAAAATTTCCAGAAAAGCTATAAATACTTGTTATGGGTCTAAATAAAATTGCAATACCTTGATGTCTATTTTCCATTCCTCTGGTGCACACCGTTCTCTCTGCTCCGCCACTTCCTGATTGTGGGTGTGTCAGTGGTTCTCTGGCCATCCCAATCCGCCCACTAGGACCTCTCATTAATGCCCAGTACACCTCCTCTACCCCATTGATCCACTATGAACAGTGACGTACGTGCCGACTGTCACATAGGTGGGCCGGCAGAGAGGTTGTCTTACTTTTCATGCCCTCGCTGTTGTGCACCAGGGCTAGAGGCACGCAGTGAACGTGACATCAATAATTCTGACCCGTTGATGAGAGAGGAAACCAACAGGCACAGATCACATGTGCAATGAATGACTGGTAGACTGTGCGGTAGTGAGCTGGTGGCAGTGAGGTGACGCCGTCACGTAATGGGGATCGGCATCTCGGCAATGGTAAGGACACATTCACACAAGCGTATCAGAATCACGCGCGTGAATCTAGTTCGTTATGCATCAGTGTTTGCGAGGGGCATGCGTTATTCACGCACTCGCAAAGCACATAATTTTTTAAAACTTATTTTCAATTGAATTGATGCACAAATCACGCACATCACACGGATGTGCATCCCTGTGCTGTACGTGATTTTCACGCACCCATTGACTTCGATGGACGATAGGTGCGTGAAAACTCCTGCATGTGTGAACGGGCCCTATTGAAATCAATTGGTTCGTGTACTGCACGTGATTTCCCTGCGCAGCACACGGACGTTATTCACATTCATCTGAATGAGCCCTAAGACATTTTTGTAACCTAATTTATAAAGTTGCACACCATCAGATCAATGGGCATTTGAGAACTAAAAAGTTACTCCCGGATAGCGCTTTAAGCCACAGTTTTCTCTTGCCGCCATACTAATCAGATTTCTGTTAAAATGCATTTAGGCAGAGAAGCTCTTAACTAGTTTGAGGTGTAGCTCCATCTGTTTATTGTAATTTGCTTTATATTGTCACGGAGGAACAACTGAAACAGTAATAGCAATGTAGGGCAATACCTCAGTAAAAAACACAGCTCGTCTTCATAATGTTTAAAGTGGAAGCCCACGTTTTAATATCATTTGAAATAAAGTTTAGAAACTCTTGCTTGTTGTAGTTCCATTCTTAAACATTGCTGCTTTCTAAAGTCTGCTGTTGCCCTTGGAAACCGACAACTATGTATTTCTAGTTTGCTGTCAGGGTGGTCATTAAACAGCTCAGCTCTGTGTAGCTGTCATCTTAGATCCCACAATGCACTGCTCTCTGGGTGTTACTTTAAAATTGGATCTTTTTTTTTTGAGTCTCAAGCTTGCAATACCCAAGTGATAATGCAAATTGAAATGCAAAATGTTGCCTGGTAATAGCTTGCGTAATGTTTGCCAGTGTGTTGTATTGTTCCTCTTGAATATGACCAGCGATTGTCCAGCCTAATGTATCCTTTAAAGCACATCGATATCTCCTGTCTTATTTGTATCAAATTCTTGTTTTCTGTATGTACTGATGTCCTGGAGAGACACTTGAGCCGTGTGCTGAGTGGGTACATACAGTTCTTAGTGGAAAAATAACAATACAATAAAAATGTGTTTTGTTACGAGGGTCCTGTTGTTGTTACTCCATGATACCTTGTTTACCTTGGAATAGCATTCTTCAAGCATTAGAAATGTATGCCTTGCGTCAATGTGGCCAGGTCGGTCATTTAAATGCATGTGTGTGTGCAGTTATGTTAAATTATCCAGGCTATCGGGGATGTTTGTTCATATGCATAAATGTATAAGAAGCATGGAGATGCTTAATTCCCCCGATGGTAGGAGAAAACGAAATTGGTAGCAGAGGAGGGGGCTTCATTTGGAATTGGTTTTCATACAAGTTTGCTATGAAATGCAGGAAGAACGTGACCAGCCATATAGAGCAGGAAACTTTTATCTAGAGTAGAATAAATTGAGGTAGGACCTTAGATTGCATGGTGTATAATCACTATCCTTCGGTGTGTATTAAAGGGTCTTAGTCCAATTTTTAGTATATTCTATTATTTTTACAGACTCCCATAATCTGTGAATACAGTCTTGCAATACCAAAAGTACCCACTAGGGGTATATACTTGTCTATATACCAAAGTCCTGCATCAGGTCCTGAATAAAGAAAGAATTTCCAACTTGAACTGGAATCTGTGAAAAAGAAGGATTTGCTACTGAAAATTGTCCTTTTTATTGTTGTCCTGCATTTTCATGGAGTAAAAACCAAGGTGTATTTAGCGGTTACAAAAAGCTAAAGTAATATGCATAGGACATGTCAATTTTAATATATCCAAGGGATGATCAAGTAAAACAGCTAGTCTTAAATGTTAAGTGATTCTCTTAATTCATCTGTTTCCGTTACCTTACAGAGTTTAATGCCAGCAGATGTCTGGCACACGGCAACCCCCAATCTCCGGACATCCAGGGTCTACTCTTACAGGGTCAGAATAGCGCAGCCTCTTGCACAAAATAACAGGGGGGCAGATGTCTGGTATACAGTGTACTCTATGTTTGCCCTACATAGAGGTGAATGACCTCCTAGATGTGACCATTTCATCCCCACTATTGTCAATTCCTGCCTTTACAATAGGATGGAGCAGATTGAGCAGCCATAATCCTAGTGTAACCTTGATAGCCTTCAGTCTGGTTCCAGCATCTAAAACATTCTTCCAAGATGTAGTATATGAGAAAGCTTGTTTCAAGTCAGTAGATGCAATAAACAAATCTGCAATGTGTTTATTTGGCTGCGTTGAATTTTGGATGATAGAAGGAATCATTAAAATATTTTTATTTTGTGTCAAGGTGGTTTGGTTACAGTAAAAAGCTGCACATTGTAATGAGATTGTCTCCAGTGAAAGCATTCTTACCAGTAATGAGAATATTTAAAGAAGACCTCCAGTGGAAACACAACTTTCCATGTCTGCATTCCCCACCTGGCTGTATATCACACTCTACACTTCTTTTTTTTTTTTTTTTAAAACACTTTTTATTTAATTTTTCAACCGTAGTAAACAGAAACAGATGCATGACATTACATTGGACATTACATGTGAGTTATTCCACTGATCGTCAATACAAAATTGTACAGAACTGGCAGACGAATTTGACATAAATCATGCTTAGCGAACATTGTTTTCAACCTTTAACCCCTTGGAACTCCCCCCTCCCCCCTGACATCCTAAATATGTATGTTTCTAATATTAAATTGTAAAATGTTCCTGTATCCGAACCGTACCTGAACAGGAAGGTGGGTCCCTATCACTCCTAGCGCCTAACTGAATCACCTTTTCAGCACTCCTAATGTTCCTGCCACATCTCTCGTCAGGTACCATGAGGTATAATAGAACGGTGTCATCAGATCCTTTATTTCGTCGGTCTGGAAATGTTTGCATATAAAAACTTTCCATTTCTTAAAAAATTTTGATGATCCAGATTCCGCTGTTCGTTCAATATCTAGCCGATCCATATATACATATTTTTTCAGCTGAGAAATTACCTCTAGGCCTGACGGTAGCTGTGGTTTAAGCCAGAGGGCGAGCAAGGACCTCTTGGCTATCAGAAGAAAGGCATGAAGTGCGTCAGGAATATGTTGAGTATCAGGAAAGGCATGAAATAAAAGAGGTAGTGGCTCCACCGCGACCTCCTCCCCCCATGTATCCCTGATTATCCCAGAAATCTCGTTCCAATATGTAAATAATTTGGGGCAAGTCCACAAACCATGAAATAAATTTGTTTTGGGTGCATGGCATCGTGGACACGCTATTTGTCTATCCGGACAATTAGGGTGTGGGGGAATATCAAAACCGTATATGGCCCTGTGAATGAACTTAAAATGTGTCTCCCTCCATCTTTCACATACAACTGCTTTACGCACCTTTGCCCATCCTCCCAAAATCTGCTGAGTAAGATCTTGCTGCATAAGCTCTTTACTCCACATTTTAAACATTGTGGCAGTGGTAGCCTTAGCAAGTGATTCTCTCATTGTGCTATATAAAAAAGATAAAGAGGATTTAGATGGGGGAGACACTATCAAGTCATCCAAGAAGTTCTTAGGGCATTCCGGGGCTATATTATGCAATTTTGACCTTAAAAAGGACATTATTTGGCAATAGGCTAAGTGATGCCTTGTGGAGAGGTTGTTTACAACTTGCAACTCTTGAAATGTCATATATCTATTTTCATTAGAATGCAAGAGATGATTAAGCTTGAAGATGCCCAACGATTTCATTTCCCTGAAATGCGGGTTCTCCCTCCCCTGTGGAAACTCCGGATGCCCCCATAAATGCATGTGCTTAGATATGTGTTGAGGGAGGCCAAAAAGTGCTCTAATAGATTTCCAAGCCATAATGGTGTCCCTAAATAATATACGATGTTTGATTTCTGGTGGTATGTTCCCAATTGAGACATGTATTAGCGATGACAAATGTAGTGGAGCCACCACCCCCTCCTCAAGTGTGTAATTAGAATAAAAGTTTGACCCTTGTAGCCAGTCAAGGCCATGACGAGCCAAACATGCCAAATTATAGCTACGAAGATCCGGTATATTGACTCCCCCACCTTCTTTGCGTGTCATAAGTTTCTTTAAGGCTATTCTCGGGCGTTTCTTATTCCATATGTAGGCGGAGAACATGGAATTTAATGTCTTGATATCAGTGTGTTTTAATAGAAGAGGAATTGTCTGTAGAGGATAAAGCAATCTCGGGAAGCTTACCATTTTCAAAAGATGGCATCTCCCCATGAAGGAGAGAGGCAGATGCTGCCATCGTTGGAGATCTTGTTTAATTTTATTTATAACCGCCGGATAATTGAGGTTATATATTGTGTCCGGTGTGCGACCTATGTTTATCCCTAGGTATTTAATGGAGGACCTAGCTATAGTAACCGGTATACTCAAAGATGGTTTAAAGTGTGCTGCGCCGTTACTGGTCAAGTGTAGTAATTCACTTTTTGTGACATTTACTTTAAAGCCGGAGTGGCTCTCAAATTTTTTAATAAGCTCAAAGACGTGGGGAAGATCGTGATGCGGGTCTGATAGGAATATCAAGACATCATCTGCAAAGTATGTTGCCTTAATTGTTTCCGTGCCCACCCTGATTCCCTTTACACTTTCGTCAGCCTCCAATGTGCGAATAAATGGTTCCAATGCGAGATTAAAAAGGAGGGGGGAAAGAGGGCAGCCTTGACGTGTCCCTCTATATAATGGGATGGTGGAGGAAAGAAATCCTGGAGTGTATACTTTTGCGGAGGGGGCCGAGTATAAGGCTCCAATAAACGATCGAAAAGGTCCCAAAATACCCATAGAGTCCATTGTACCTCCCAACCAATCCCAATCAACCATATCGAATGCTTTTTCGGCATCTATAGTAAGGATGGCTGGGTTTGGGTGAGCGGACGGATTAACTTTAACATCATCTAGTACAGTTAGTATTTTCCGGATATTGGATACCGCTGAGCGGCCTTTTACAAAGCCAACTTGGCTTGGTGAAATTATTCTAGGTAATATAGTGGCTAATCTATCCGCCATAAGTTTAGATATTAGTTTTAAGTCCGAGTTGATTAAGGATATCGGGCGGTATGAGGAAGCAAATTTTGGGTCCTTTCCTGGCTTAGGGAGAACCTTTATGTATGCGACATTGGAGGCTGCCGGGATGGATTGTCCTGATAAATATCCATTATATAAATGAAGTAAACATGGGGTGATTTGATCCCTCAGGATCTTGAAGTATTCACTGGCGTATCCGTCGGGGCCTGGGGCTTTCTGCATTTTCATTGAATTTATACAGGATTTCAACTCTACTTCTGTAATTGGAGAATTTAGGAATGTCCGTTCCTCCTCTGTTAGTTTGGGAAGTTGTAGGGAGTCTAAGACCGTAGGGAGCGAGGTGGGAGTATATGTTCTTTTTGTATACAAATCCTCATAAAATTGCTTTAAGATGGAATTAACTTGTTTAGGGTGTGATTGCAAAGTTCCCCATTTATCCTTCAATGTGGTAATATGAAATTGTGGTCCCAAAGGTTTGGACAGACGTGCCAACAACCTCCCCGCCTTGTTTCCGTATCGAAACAGCTTCGCTTCAAAAGCGGACCGTTTCAACTTTTCCCCTTTATCTAACCACAATTCATATTCCCCTCTTGCTTTCTGCCATTCTTCTTTGTTTACGGGTGTTGGCATTGCTTGGAAACGTGTGTAAGTCCGCCTCAAAGCCAGGCCATACTCCTCAATTTTCAATTTTGTCTGGTTTTTAAGTTTTGCAACATACGCTATTAGTTGCCCTCTCATGACTGCTTTGGAGGTGTCCCAGAATAGCTGGGGATCCTGTGAGTGAGCTCCATTGGTATCCTCAAAATCCAACCACCAACCCTTAAGTAAAGATTGGAACGATTCATCAGATGCCAAGTTACTGGGGAAGCGCCACAGGATGTCCGAGCCCCTTGGAAAGCAATCATGTATTTCTAGCACTACCGGAGAATGGTCTGATATAACCATGGGTTCGATGACACACTGGTGCACCCGCTGAAGGAGCGGTGTCGACACCAAAGTGTAATCGATGCGTGACCATGATTGTTGGGCATGTGAATAATGCGAGTATTCTCTGCCATCAGGATGATGCAGACGCCAGGGATCATGTAAGCCCGTGTCTGAAAGGAATGTGTGTAAGACAGTTTCTCTATCTAGGTCTTTGTGAAGAAACGGTTTATGGGGATTACTCCTATCCTCCGCAGGCTGTAAGACTACATTCAAGTCTCCCCCCAGAAGTTTGGAGGGTATACTATCAACTGCCATAACTCCGTTTAGCGTCTTGAAAAAGTGTGGACTACGTACATTAGGCCCATATACATTATATATGCTAATGGAATCTTCTGAACCCGTGAGGTGTATATTCACCCATCTCCCTGCTGAATCAGCTTTAGAGCCCGTGACTGAATAGGGGAGGTTCTTACCAAGGAGTATCAGAACTCCCGCCTTAGAGTGCTGGGCGGGGGATCCGTACACCTGGCCCACCCACAGTTTTTGCATACGGTGGTAGTCTAGCTCCGTTAGATGAGTTTCTTGTAGTAGCGCAATGTCGGTCTTTAGCCTTTTGAGATGGCGTAGTACCATCATGCGCTTATGGGGTGACTTGAGACCCTTAACATTCCATGAAACAATTCTCATAAACGGATGATATAGTTAGTTTATCAATGTGGATGTCTAACTGCCCCCCTCCCCTTCCCAACCCCGCCTTCAAACCCAAATACATAACCATATACATAACCAACAACAGGTAACTATCACTCCATGGTCCTTGCTGTACCAATGCAACATCCATGTATATGTGACATGCGACTTCACTTTTTTCCCACATGTTATAGCACTTCTTATCTTAACTTCACCGTAACGAAGCCACTCCCAGCCATGTTGCTGGACTGGTCATATCATTATAGAGTCGAGCACGAAAGATATAAACAAAGGGTAATCTATCTTGCATACATCTACTAGTTGTGTAAAGCGATCAGGAAACAATGCATATATTTCACGTACACATCTCTAAAAGCACTGAGCAATATGTTCCCATACGTGTGAAAGGATATATCTCATAGTAGACCCGCGTACTCCTGCCTTACTGAGCCTCTGGATATGGAAGTTCAAGTGTGGCTTTGCTGAAGATTCCTGTTCCTCTGCGGTTTAGGATCTGAGAAAGAAAATCCATCTGTTGAAGATCTGTCCTCCTTGGATAAATCACGTGGTTCACCTATTGGCTTATGCGTAGGAGAAGAGCGATCAGGCGGTAAAGATTTCAAAATGGCATCCGCCGCTTCCGGTGTAGAAAAGGTATCATAGGATCCATCCGTATTCGCAACCTTAAGAACTGCCGGGTATAATAATGCAAACTTGACCTGGCGCTTGTATAATGCCGAACAAACTTGTGAAAATGCTCGGCGCCTTTTCGTGACTTCCGCTGAGAAGTCGCCAAAGATCAAAATGCGGTGTCCTTTATAATCCAGACCATCGCGCCTACTTTTAAACGCCTTCAGCACTGCCATTCTGTCTGAATAATCTAAGTACTTGACTATGACTTGTCGCGGGCGATGTCTCGTCTCCTTTGAGCCCTTGTCTGTGGGTCGTAAGTCAGGTCCAACTCTATGAGCTCGCTCTACTTTACAGGCCTGACGGATCCCCAAAGCCTCCGGTAAGTCCGACTCGCACAGTCGTCTGAGATCCTTCGCCAATACCGCCTCCGGTAAACCCACGATGCGTAGGTTGTTCCTACGTGACCTATTCTCTAAGTCTTCTACTCTGTCCCAGAGTTTCTGGTTGTCCAACCTGGTGTCTTGGACTAGTTGGCGGAGGTCCATGAATGCTGTGTCCACGTGGTGCATGGCTGACTCCAGCGTATCTATACGCTCCCCCTGCTTCGTCACCGTATCATGTAGTTGTGATAGGGAGGTATTAACCGTTTTAGACAGGGATTCTTGTAAATCCGGGGAGATTAATTGCGCTACCTGAATCGCCAATTGCTTATAGTCAATATTCAAGGTAGACAATGCAGACTCACCAGACATTGAGGTCAGTGAAGCTTGAGGATCTTCCGACTCCTCTGGTGTGGTTTGCTTAGAGGACTCGTCCGCCATGATGGCTGTCTGGTCGGCCGCGCGGCCGGACTTGCTCTGTGCTCTGGATTTGCCCATAATGTGGACGAATCTGTCCATATACCGACAGGTTTGTCTTCCGTGCTACAGGGGGTCAGACTCGTTTGTCCCAGCGGTAGTTAGTAGGATCTGACCGAGTGATTTTGGTATCAAGGGCTGGAGCACTTGTACTCGCGCGTCCTCACATGCAGGCGCCGGAACCGGAAGTCGTCTCTACACTTCTTTTATGTATACTAGACTTACTTATTGCTAACTAACTGCTGCCTTGTCTGTGCTTAACAAAAGCCTCCATCTTGATTCTTAGATTTCCCGAGCTTTCTCTTCCTCTCTGCTTTGCTATCACTCCCATGCTGCATCAGCACAGCATCACATGACCAGCAAAAGACCACACCATTTCTGCATGGTGGGGGACACTGTAATTATCATGCTCCCTATATTCTCCTAAATAAGCTGAGAAACCATAAGTATACAGACAGGGATATTCTTCTACATTATGCCAATGTGACCGGAACCTGTACAAGTATCCGTGGTAGCTAATGATAGAAGTTTCTGCGGTCCCGTCCCCCCCCCCCCCTAATGTGTAAAACTAGTGTGGCACAGGAACTTCTGAGTGACACAGATCTCCATAGACTCACGTAGAGAAGACGTGTCACCGAGCCGGATTCACGCTGCTGCTAAGCAACCATCCCAGTCTGATATATAGAGATAAAAGCAGCAATAAAAATAACAGGTGGGAGACTGACACATGGAATACCATAATAGAGCAAATGGGAAACTTCTTAGTTTTGTTCCTTAGTGTCCCTTTAATAGCCGCAACAATTCCGGAAAGGGCATAAACCACTGGGGATTTTTTTGTCTACTCGTACTATTGTATAATATTGATGAGGTGCTCAACAGTCCTTCCAGCAGGCAGTCCTGGCGCTTACATACGAACTAGTCAATTTGCTGATGGATATGGCAGTAAATAGTCCTCCCAGCTCATTTTCAGTTGTATTGTTTTTCTCAGTAGAAAGTCAGTCCTACTGAGCTGTGTCTTACTGTCACACTTAGGATTCTTAATTTAAAGACAATTAAAGAGCAATTCCCCTTATTTAAAATAAATCACATATTAATATACAAGTTCCGGGTTCTTGACAATTCAGTGTGATATTTGTTTTTCAAGAAAAGCTCGTTGATAGCCATTATGGCCACAATTATATCTATCATCTTTGCTATAATCCTGTACTAATCTGCCTAATTGAGCGGGAGACATATCACTGCGTAGCTAGCCAGTTTTTTTTTCATTCAGGAGTCTGGGAAAGCTCAGAATAACCTCTGTGGGAACTGAAGTGGCAGCCATATTGGTTGTAAATCAGATTTCCAATTCTCCTTTATAGCAAATCTGCCTATTTATGATGTAGTGTATCCCCAACATCTGTACAGCTGCATAACTAGGCAGATTTGCTGACCACCCCCCATAAGTGATATAATAGGGCTGTTTTAGGTTTTAACATCTTGCCGACATAGGACGACAAAGCTCGTACTGAGCCGCGGGTACTTGGCGCATCACGACGAGCATTCTCGTCCTGTGTGACAGCCAGTGTCCGAGCGCCACGATGAGCAGGGCAACGGCTGTAATACAAAGCCACAGCCCCGCTCTATTGGCGGAGAGAAGATAAACCTCTTCTCTCCACTGTTAACCCTTTGAATGCCGCGATCAAAGCTGATCACGGCATTCAAAGCTATAGTGAGAAGGGGGATCTCCTGTTTGATCGCGTCACAGAAAATTCCTGTGACGCGATCGATGGCTTTACCTGGTATGGGCAGACAGCCCAGGGTCCATTGAAGGACCCCAGGGCTGTCTGGCCATATTTCCTGCTGTTAGGGCATACTGAGGTATGCCCTAACAACTGCCTGAGTACAATCGGTACACAGGCTAATGTAATGGCATATAGATATATGCCAGTACATTAAAGTTCTAAAATTAAAAATCAAAATTAAAAATCCCTTTATGGGATTAAAAAAAAAAGTTTTGTTAAATAAAAAATAAAAAAATAGTAAATAAAAATACACAAATACAAATTTTTTACAATAAATTATTCAAAATATAAGTCCCAAAACATGAAATAATATACGCATATTTGGTATCGCCAGGTCCGTAACAACCTGTACAATAAATGTATAACGTTATTTATGATCGGTGTATGGTGTAAAAAAAAAAAAAAGAGCGAGAGAACTGCAACCGCTTTTTTTTTCTACATTTTTTCCAAAATAAAAATTTATAGAAATTAAACGATAATGTGAACGTACCAAAAAATGGTACCTATATAAAGTCTCATACAACTACATCGGACAAAAAATGAAAAAGTTATGAGCGCCGGGATGAGGGAAATATAGAAAAAAATTTCGGTCCTCAAGGCCAAAATTATCCGTGTCCTTAATGGGTTAAAAAGAGGATATAGAATTATATTCGGTTTTTTTAGATATAGGAATCTCTTTCTTAGTTTTGTGGTGTGGGTGATCCAGAGAGCAAAGTAAATCATATAGAGGAGAAGTGGTCCCCGTGTATTGTACATGCTGAAGGAGCATGCTTTCAACAATCTTACCATCTTATTTTCGAAGGTTTATTTCAACCCCTGTATCAGCCGAAATCGGAAGAAGTGAATGTAATTGTGGAAGTGCATCCTAACCTAGATAATGACCCTCCATCTGCTGTAATTGAGGGGGTACACAACATAAAGTACATCATGTTACACACTCATACTAGCCAAGGCCTTTTGTAATAAAACAATCCATGGAGCTGGCCAGTAACGGAGTGACATTGGTGTCATAGTGTACGACTCTGACCTCCTGGAGATTTATTGTCCGTATTTTCTTGACTAATTCTTAATGAGACTGTAAAATGTCATGGACTGTGACCAGACGGAGTAAGGATTGTAAATGCAGCTGAACTGTGGCCTGGTTGATTCCTCATGTCAGGACTGCCGATTATAAAAGAATACTAAGCCTTATAGGGAGTAATTGTGCGTCGATGAAAAATATGTGAGGATGTTAGTGTGACGTGATGAATGATATATCTGCTGCATTAGACTCGCTTGCAGAGCCCATTAAATGTGCTAGAACATTATAATTATATTTTCCCTTGTAAGTTGGGATATGGGGCTATATATTAATTCTAGAAAGGGGCAATGGGGCCATTGTGTGTGTGTTTTGTCCTACTGGAAGTCTACCATTAATACTTAGGTTTTTTCCCAGCAAGCTATAGCCTATTTGACACCTACCCAGGGTTGGGTACGTGATTTATAATGCAGATCTTAGATGGGAAAATGACACAATAAACCGTTCTTTTTTTGTTATTTCATAAATAAGTTGCATTGCATACTGTGCCGCAAGGGTTAAAGAAGCCAGAGAATAGACAGACATTAACATTGGTGTCATATCACTAGGATATGCATTCAATGTCCTATAGGTGGAGGTTTAACTGCTATGACCTCCGCCAATCGATAGGACAAAGTGGCAGCCATTCGAAAAAAGCGCTGTGCCACCTTTTCTCCAGTCGGCTCTTCTTTTTCGAGGGGCTGAAGGGTGGGCTATAGACTGTAATTGAAAAAGCCATCCGGAGCTTTCCTTGTACCTCTGCCTCTGATTGCATATCTAAGCAATATAAGACCTCTGATGAAGCGGCACTAGGAGGCATCAAAATGGATGGGGAGGATTTCTATGCTGCAGTTTGTTTTTTTGGGTCACGTATACCACTTTACACATTTGTTCCTTTTATACATATATTTAATTCTTCAACCTATTGCGTCCCCTTTTTTATTTTCTGTGGGCGCATATGGTACATATCACGCGCGCGTGTGTGTGTGTGTGTGTGTGTGTGTGTATGTATATATATATATATATATATATATATATATGTATGTATATATACATACATACATGTCCAAATCCCTTTTCCCTGATATTGGGATAAGGGTTCATTTTATATCTGAACCTTAGGCCCCATGCACACGACTGTAGTTTTCATTAATTACTGATGAAATTGCGGACCCATTCATTTCTATAGTCAGTAACCTTTCTGTATGTTTACAGATGTGTGTCCGGGCCATAGAAATGATACGCAAAATATAGAACATGTTCTATTGCCCGCAATTGCGGCACAGACTCACCCATAGAAGTCTATGGTGCTTCCGCAATTGTGGACCGCTACAGATGTACATTTGTATTTGCAGATCCGTATTGGAGGATAGTAAAAACCCTTACGGTCGTGTACGTGACGCCTTAGATTGCATTTTATACATTTCTTTATTTCATTGTCTTTTAGGGTAAGTACATTTCCGTACATACAGTTAGGTCCAGAATTATTTGGACAGTGACACAATCTTCATGATTTGGGCTCTGCTGCCACCACATTGGATTTGAAACAACTGATATGCAATTGAAGTGTAGACTTTCAGGTTTAATTCAAGGGGTTGACATTTTTTTTTTATATACACCCGCCAAATATACAAAGAATTGTTTTATTTTTTTAGTACATATGTGAAATACTGCACAAGGCTGGTGGTGGTAGTGGTGACTTGTAAATTACGCTCCCAGTGTTACTTAGAGGAGCCTTCATATGCTTTTATTGATCATAGTGGATGCTTTTTCTTTTTGATGGCCCAGACAGATGCTTTATGAAGCAATTATTTATATCCGGAATCTCTGCGGCAAAATATAGTATGTGTAAGCTCAGATCAATATAATATAGCGTCTTCAGGCATCTTTCTATAAAATAAATAGCACCCTGCGGGATACCTGAAATCTTCTCACTCCATGACAGTGATGTCCAGATTGGCCTTTCAATAATTGAATAACTACCTAGAGACATCTGTACAGAATAGCATGAAAACAGATAGCGGAGAATGAGACAGGAGAAAGTGTACATCTACTTGAAAGGCGATTGGATGATTGTAACTCGATTAGACCCGCTATTATGACCACTGCTTCAATCATACATGGTTTCATTCATGCAAACTTTTTTTTTTTTAACATGTGATAAGGCAGCAATCAGGCCCAATCATTGTCCCATTAGTTCTCGGATCTCCAGAAATATTATTGCTAGGACTGAAACGGGAATATGTTTCTATCCCAGAAAGACAAACTCCTGCAATTCCATGATAACACTTTTTTTCCCACCATTTGCTGGGTCACCATTCGCATATTCCTGTCGTAGCCATTAGGCTGGGTTCACACGACCTATTTTCAGACGTAAACGAGGCGTATTATGCCTCGTTTTACGTCTGAAAATAGGTCTACAATACGTCGGCAAACATCTGCCCATTCATTTGAATGGGTTTGCCGATGTACTGTGCAGACGACCTGTCATTTACGCGTCGTCGTTTGACAGCTGTCAAATGACGACGCGGAAAAATACAGCCTTGTCAAAAGAAGTGCAGGACACTTCTTTCAGACGTAATTTGAGCCGTTCTTCATTGAACTCAATGAAGCACAGCTCAAAATTTACGGCTGTCAGAGAAGCCTCGCAAAATGCGAGGAGGAGGAATTACGGCTGAAACAAGGCAGCTGTTTTCTCCTGAAAACAGTCTGTCATTTCAGCCGTAAAAGCCTCTCATCGTGTGCACATACCCTTACAGTGATCAGATTTGGAAAATTCGCTCCGATCCTCTCCATTAACACATGAAGCACTTCATTCTGAGACTAGACCCTGCATTAGAAAACCTCCTGCAATGGGTAAGATCACAAAGTTATCAGCAAAGCAATGGATACTGGGAAGTGAGTGCAGCGAACTTTTCCAGCATCCTTCACAACACTAGATAAATTTTGGGTGATCTCTCTGCTAGAAGACTTTTCTGGAGAGCACAGGTTTTAATAAATACTTTTTCTCCAAGCACATTAAAGGGGGTTCTATAGTAGGGCTGGGCGATTAATCAAATTATTCTCCCTTAAGGCCTCTGACTATTCTGTTTTTTAACAATCGTTAAATCTATTTTTTTTTTTAGTGGAGCCATGCTGCAGGAGGAAGCTCAGCCCGCCGCTTTGTCACTGGCTGGTCTGCCCCCTTCTGTCTCTGCTTCCCTACAGAACTGCTGTTCTGTAGTGAACAAAATGATACAAAACGGAACACCAGTTCTGTGGGGAAGCAGAGACTCCTAGTATATATAGTCACACCGCCCTGTACATACTACCCCTCCTGGTAGATAGCACCCCCCCCCCCTTGCAGATCGCACCACCACCACCCCCCCTTGCAGATAGCACCCCCACTTGTAGATCACAACCCCCCTCCCTCCTGTAGATAGCGTTACTCTACCTCCCACTAAGAGCTGAATCCCCAGTCAAAGTGTCGGAAACCTCTGACTAGAGATTTAGCCCCTAGTGGGTGCTACAGTGGGGCGATCTACAAGAGGGGGGGTGAGCGTGCAATCTACAAGGGGGGGGGTTGGGCGTGCGATCTACAAAGAAGGGAGTGGTGTTGCAATCTACAAGGGGGTGGGGGTGCTATCTGCAAGGGTGTGTGGCACTATATATGGGGTGGCACTGTTACTATATGGGCGCCCTTTGGTGCAATATGTGGTGTTTTCGGGGGAATGGGACAAAAAAAAACCCTGACACAGAAAATACATTTGGAGACACTAATGGAAAATGGACATGAAAAACTGACGTTTGATCAGTTTTTAATGGCCATTTTTTCTCACTGTTGTGTGACTGTAGCCTAAATGACTGATGCCAGGAGTCCTGTTCACCGTGTTTGGGCCAAGAAATCCAGCTCTCACATGGACCGTTTTTCACGGTCCAGTCACGATCGTGTGAATCAAGCCTTTAATGTCATTTATTTATCTCCCCATAGTGGGGCCGGTACTGACAGGGTCCTGCTCAGGCCTCGGACACTATATTGTAATCTCGCCCCAGAGTGCCCACTCGGCGCCATCTGCCTGACCCTGCTGCAATTTACACTGCTCTCACCTGCACGGTTGGAGATCGGCTGAGGTAGTGACGGGCAGAGGGGGATGTTCGTGCACGCAGTGCATCTTTCATTATAGATTCTGTTAACCTGTTCCCTGCCGTGGAACTCAGAAATTTTAACCAATTCTATAAACAGTGGAGGAAATAAGTATTTGATCCCTTGCTGATTTTGTAAGTTTGCCCACTGTCAAAGACATGAACAGTCTAGAATTTTTAGGCTAGGTTAATTTTACCAGTGAGAGATAGATTATATAAAAAAAAAATATATATATCACATTATCAAAATTATATATATTTATTTGCATTGTGCACAGAGAAATAAGTATTTGATCCCTTTGGCAAACAAGACTTAATACTTGGTGGCAAAACCCTTGTTGGCACGCACAGCAGTCAGACATTTTTAGTAGTTGATGATGAGGTTTGCACACATGTTAGATGGAATTTTGGCCCACTCCTCTTTGTAGATCATCTGTAAATCATTAAGATTTCGAGGCTGTCGCTTGGCAACTCGGATCTTCAGCTCCCTCCATAAGTTTTCGATGGGATTAAGGTCTGGAGACTGGCTAGGCCACTCCATGACCTTAATGTGCTTCTTTTTGAGCCACTCCTTTGTTGCCTTGGCTGTATGTTTCGGGTCATTGTCGTGCTGGAAGACCCAGCCACGAGCCATTTTTAATGTCCTGGTGGAGGGAAGGAGGTTGTCACTCAGGATTTGACGGTACATGGCTCCATCCATTCTCCCATTGATGCGGTGAAGTAGTCCTGTGCCCTTAGCAGAGAAACACCCCCAAAACATAATGTTTCCACCTCCATGCTTGACAGTTGGGACGTTGTTCTTTGGGTCATAGGCAGCATTTCTCTTCCTCCAAACACGGCGAGTTGAGTTAATGCCAAAGAGCTCAATTTTAGTATCATCTGACCACAGCACCTTCTCCCAATCACTCTCAGAATCATCCAGATGTTCATTTGCATACTTCAGACGGGCCTGTACATGTGCCTTCTTGAGCAGGGGGACCTTGCGGGCACTGCAGGATTTTAATCCATTACGGCGTAATGTGTTACCAATGGTTTTCTTGGTGACTGTGGTCCCAGCTGCCTTGAGATCATTAACAAGTTCCCCCCGTGTAGTTTTCGGCTGAGCTCTCACCTTCCTCAGGATCAAGGATACCCCACTAGGTGAGATTTTGCATGGAGCCCCAGATCCATGTCGATTGACAGTCATTTTGTATGTCTTCCATTTTCTTACTATTGCACCAACAGTTGTCTCCTTCTCACCCAGCTTCTTACTTATGGTTTTGTAGCCCATTCCAGCCTTGTGCAGGTCTATGATCTTGTCCCTGACATCCTTAGAAAGCTCTTTGGTCTTGCCCATGTTGTAGAGGTTAGAGTCAGACTGATTAATTGAGTCTGTGGACAGGAGTCTTTTATACAGGTGACCATGTAAGACAGCTGTCTTTAATGCAGGCACCAAGTTGATTTGGAGCGTGTAACTGGTCTGGAGGAGGCTGAACTCTTAATGGTTGGTAGGGGATCAAATACTTATTTCCTTCACTGTACATTTTATTTGCAGAGGTTAAAAGTTGTGAAGTTATGTACAATTATATTAGTAATATGTTAAAAAGTTCATTTAATAAATTATTTTCTTTATATAATTATCTCTTGGTATTTTTTTCAATTTATTTAACAGTAATAAGAAAATCAGGATTCAAATCGGAAATCACCCATAGTAAATTCGCCCAGCTCTATTCTATAGTTTTAATTGAAATAAAGCAAGATGTGTTCACTGCTGTTCAGTTCTAATATGTTATGGGTTTCATGGTGGTGTCACCAAGAGGAGATCCTGGGGGCCGCTACTTGCAGAGTGTTTGTATACACAACGATTCTCAACCAGGCACAAGAGATTCGACAAGTAGCTACAGTGGCACTTGGCCTTGCAATAAAATCACAGGGTACTAAAAGCAACCTCAAGATTACTCTATGGCAAACAAGGGTTAGGAACGACCTTGTCACTGTGCCTTATTTGTCATTTGTGTGCTGGAATAATGACTGTATCACGTGTGTAATCTATGTCCAGTGCTAACAAAAAGCTTGTTTTCCAATTTTTCAGCTAAAGAATTTGAGCTTTGAGGAGCTGCAGATGAGACTAAAATCTCTGGACCCCATGATGGAGCGTGAGATAGAAGAACTGCGGCAGCGGTACACAGCAAAGAGGCAGCCCATTCTTGATGCAATGGACGCCAAGAAGCGAAGGCAACAGAACTTCTGACAAGTCACATCTCTTCATCACAAATGGACATAAGCAATTTCTAGGAATTCCAGAAGTTAAACCTGTGGTCACTTCACACAAATGTTTCCCCCAGCGAAGCAATGGTTGAGTTAACTTGTATGTACATTTTTCCATACTTGCAAAGAACATTAAATATTTTCCCTCCCCTTTACTCGATAGCTGTGGGAGAAGGACCTGAGAATTACGTTTTTGGGTCCTACAAATGTCTTTCCCTCCATTGCCCCTTGGCTTTCCCTCCATTGCCCCTTGGCTTTCCCTCCATTGCCCCTTGGCTTTCCCTCCATTGCCCCTTGGCATTCCCTCCATTGCCCCTTGGCTTTCCCTCCATTGTCCCTTGGCTTTCTCTCCATTGCCCCTTGGCTTTCTCTCCATTGCTTTGGCGATGAACTTATTTTCCCTGATTCTTTTAGCTAGCATAATCTGCCCTAGTTTTTTTGCATGTCGTTGAATTGTAGAGGAGGGGGAAGACATTTACAAGAATACATCTGGAGAAGCAGCCAGCATAGTCTTTTATTATTCCTTCATATCAGAGTTTTCAGGGACGTATGTTCGCACCTTGGTAAATATTCATTTGCCTTAAAGTTACAACATATCTATTTATTTCTGTGTGTTTGTTACATTTGAGCGTGAAGGACATTAGTGACCAAACGTGTGTTGTGCTTTTTTTTGTTTGTTTTTTTCATTGAGTTCCTAAAGCTAGATATCATGTATGTTAGTCTAATCTCTCAATCTTATTGCTAAAGCGTCAGTCTGGAGAGTCTAATGGGTGTATTTTAATCGTGTTACCTGATTGGAGAAAAAAGGAGCCCTCCCTATGCAGTTTGTGGATATCAAATTCAAAATTATATTTTTAAGGAGTTACCACTAGTCGGTATAAGTATTTACTGGGACCATGAGTCCTGCTTTGCCCCCAACCTTTCCCATGTTCCTTAAGAGGCAGCAGGAGACCTGAAAATCGCAGGGGTGGTGGCCATGCTGAATTAATAGTTCTGCAGAAACCATCTGTGTGCTGTTTTTTTTGTTTGTTTCTAAGCCATATAGTGAATACAGTGTGTTAAGTCTACGTCAGATCTTTTCTATGTTATAATCGGAATAGCTTTTATTTTTAGCCTCTCAACAATGCCTAATTTCTGGAAGGTTTAGGCCCAAATTTGAAAACCAATTAAAGGAACACTAAAGATAGAAAAGACAGAAAAAAAATAAAAAATGAATCCCAGCAATTTTACTTTAAATTTCCTCAATCAGTTTTGAGATGTACATAAAGAATTCTTGTGTCCCAGAAGATGAGCCATTCTCGCCTCCCTCCTCCTTACCATCCTTAGTGTAACTGCAGAAGGAGCCTCCAAACAACTGTCTGCAGTAGGAGCCCCAACCCTAGTAGGAGACTGTCTGCAGTAGGAGCTGCACCCTCTTGGCTAAGTTCTTCCACCTCAGCCAAAAATTGAAGATTTTTATTTTCTTTTAGACTGATCATTTCAGGAAATACTGCAGACTGACAATGTAAGCAAATTTATCTCCTGTTTATTTTTATCGTTTATCTTTAGGTTTAGTGTTCCTTTAAGAATCCCACACTCTCTGTAGTGTATATTAAAAGGTTTACTTTATTAAAGTTAAACGATATCTGTCACCAAGACCTGTAAAGGCATCTGTAAAACCATCCTAGCAAACATTTAGTGTGCGCTTTCATGCCCTCTACACATCCCACACACAAATGACCTTCTGTAGGGAAAGTATTAGTTTTAGCATACAATATGCTTGTTAACTGGATAAGTAATTTCTCAAGATAGCTAATTAGCCTAAAATGTTCACTTCGGCTTCATTCACATCTGCGTCAGGACTCTGTTCATGGGTTCCGTCGCAGCGTTCCATCAGTGGAACCCATGAATGGAACCCTGACTGAAACAAACGGAGACCATTTGCATCGGATCAGTCACCGTTGAAATCAATGGTGATGGAAACGGAAACCTATAGTTTCCGTTTGTTTCAGTCAGGTTTCCATTCATGGGTTCCCCTGATGGAAAGCTCAGACGAAAACCATGAACGTAGCCCTGTCTTGATCTGAGATGTGAACAAAGCCTTATTCATCAATTTTCTGGATCTCTAAGATGCACCCACTAAATCTGGTCCTTAAAATATGAAGTGTCTTCTAACATGTCGGGACAGTCATAAATTGACTATATTTGGGAGCTCAGGAAGGGAGGAGAATGTTTTAGTTCCTGATTTCTCTTGTCAAAAATAACTACATTTCTACTTATTTATAATCTCAGCGTTTCCCCCATTGGTCATGTGTGACCTTTACAGATCAGATAATTTGTCGGGAATTCAGGGTCACCACATAAAGCATTAAATACAATGGATGCAGCTAGGTTCTTGTAATTGCGAGCTTACATTAGAACTGTGACGTTGCTGCTGTTGTAAAGCAGGTAATGATTTTCCACGACATTTGATATTGCTAAATGTTACGTTCGTGAGCTGCAATTTTAAGCAGCGCTCCTTACTATACTTTTACTTCAGAGCATAACATGGATGTTAAATGTCCACCGCACCGATCTGCATGGACATTGTGCTCTGGAACTGCAGCTTCTAAGGATGTCATCTTTATTTCTTTACCACAATTAAGCTTGTGAACTACCTGTGTAGAACAAGGGGCTGTATTTGGCGGATACAGTCCCCCTTTTATGTAGAAACTGCGGTGCATTTCTTACCTCTCTTTACATTCTTCTTGTTTCTTATTTATTTTCACATTGTATAAGTATTTATCCTTGATCAAAGGGGATTCTTGGATTAGAAAAAGTATTTTTTCTTCTCTCCCAGGAACAGCGCCACTCTTGTCTGGAGGCTGTGTCTGGTACTGCAGCTCACCCCATTCAAGTGGAAATAAAAAGCAGATCATTTTTTCTAATCCTGGATAATCCCTTTAAAGAAGCATCACCTTGCTTTATAGAGCAGGTATGCATAGTGCTAAACACCATGGTCTGTGCAGAATTAAGAAACCACTAAGACACGTTAATGTTACATAAGGCGTAATGAGCCCTTTTTAATAAGAATGTTCTCCTGATTATATGCTTTTTGTAGGTTGTTGGAATACTTAAAGGATTTTTCTCCATCCTCCATGAATAATATAATGTAGATACGGCAGCAAGAAATTTAAATAGTGAGGTATGGCCTATGTCGTTTTTTTGTTGAGTTGCTACATATAACTGAATCAGAACCAAATAAAGGGGGCAAAATTGTTTACTGCTTGCTCTTAATGTTGTCATAAATAACAGTCCTTTAGTTGGTGAATTTGGATATTCATTGTCTATTCTGAAAAAAGAAAAATTACAGACAAAATAACTCTGTGTTCCGCCTTTATAGCGCCGTATTATGCAGATATTGTCCACTAGGGGAGTATACGATGGAGCATAATATAGGTTATCTCACAGAAATCCCCTTATGTGTGCCCCAAAGGCATATGGAAGTACAGTAGGGCATCATAGAAGTCCATGAGCGTCGTATTCTGGCTTCATACACGCAGTAGGTTAATGTCCATAACCCTTAGGGTATGTTCACATGCAAAACGAAAAACAGCTGTAAAATACGGAGCTGTTTTCAAGGGGAAACCACAATGATTTTCAGCCTTTTTTAAAGCATCAAGCATTTTTTTATGCATTTTTCACGGCCGTTTTTGGAGTTGTTTTTCTATTGAAACAATGAAAAACGACTCCAAAAACGGGTCAAGAAGTGACATGCACTTCTTTTTTTTACGGGGCATTTATTTACGCGCCGTTTTTTCAAACGGCTGCGTAAAAAAATGCCCCGTCTGAACGAAACGCTGTATTTCCCATATGTTTGGAGGCGTTCAGCTTCCGTATTTTGAAATAGGCCGTGTGAACATACCCTAAATGTTGGCCTGTGGTAGCCTTTGATGCCCTACACAAAGTTCACTTGAAAAGTTTCTGTAGTAAAGTTCACCTGAACAATGCACATCTCACAATTGTTAGTAGTCCTGGGCCAGCGAGCCCAGTAACCTCTAGTAGTCACAACAAATAGTAAGAAAAAAAAATCAGAAGGCAAACTCCGGAACGATCGTTTGTGTGTTCATTTTACTAGTAAAATGGCTAAAGTGATCACAGCTAAAACGCTATGGGCCACTTAACGTGGAAGGCGGCTCTGTGTCCTGTTTATAGGACTTTGCCTACAGAAAAGGATGGTGAGTAGAATTGTACTTTTGTACTCCATATACTGCTGCTCTTATTGGCAGACAGTACAATTGTAAAGATTACATTAAGGGACTATTACCTATAAGTAACCGAAGAAATAAAGTCACTGCAATCCGAACACTGGGTCCTACAAATGTTATCAGGGCTTTCCTTTTTATCCTGCAATTTATATGGGAGGCAAGTACAATGTCACGTTGCTTTTAGCAAACCTATTCTGTTAGAATGGAAAGCTCTTTGTTTAAAGCACCTTTACACTGTGGCCATTCATTTCTCGGAGTCAGCCTACTCAGCTGTCTGGCATTGTTTGAACAAAGGATTCAGCGGTGTGACCTTGAAAAAGCAGCCGATAGAGTCGGCACAGATCATTCTGTTTACAATGCTGCCAGCTCGGCAATGGCGTGTGATCAACTGAACTGCTTCTTCTACTGCCTTGTAGAATCCAAGTGTCAAGATATGTCTTCAGTGTGTGAAGAATTCCTGCCTTGGCAAGCAGAAGTTTTAAAGAGGAGCTGTCGGCTCTCCCGTCATTTGTTTTAGTAAATACCTGAATTGTGAACACCTTATTTTAGAAGTCTGTGCCGTTCCTCAAATTTACAGAAGGAATAACTATTATTAAATTGACAACGGGATTTTACTATTTCTTTTGTCAATAGGGTGTTTTCCAAAATGCTCAGCACTGATTGAGCAGTGTCAGACTGTAGGGACAAAATCGAGAGACGAGACCGCACATCCAAAAAAAGGAGGCATTTATTCACCCAAATATCCAATGTTTCAATCCAATAGGACCTTTCTCAAGCATCCTATTGGATTGAAACGTTGCATATTTGGGTGAATAAATTCCTCCTCTTTTTTAATGTGGCGTCTCGTCTCTCTATTTGGATTAGATCAAAGGACTTTGGATCAGGTTCTGTTGAGGCTTGCACCCATATAATTATATCTGGTGCTGTGATATTCCATTGTTTGACATAGACTGTAGGGACATGCCCTGTTGACCAGGGTAATGGTAACTCCCAGTTGTCAATTTGTTTCCAGGAAGAATAACAGCACTCTTCATTGTGAAGTTTCTCTAAGAAAAGGTGCTGCACCATTGTTATTTTATGAGCAATTCAAGTAATAAAACAAATATGTCATGAGAGCTGACCGGACCCCTTTAAGTGTACTGTTACTTGGATGAGTAGATTGTTATGGAAAGAAGCAAACTAAAGGGGTTATCCCGGGAAGTGAAAACTTTTTTTTTCTCTGGGGCTACAAATTAAATAAAATAAAAAAGCATTACTTACCTAGCAATGTCGCTTTGGCGGCAGTCCCGGTGCGTGTTTACATGCATGTAGTAAACAATGCAGCCAATCGGAGGTCTCACAGGCCATATGTTATATTTCTGGCATTATGCCAGTAATACGATTGGTCACCAGAGAGCCCAACTGAGCCCCCTGATTGGCTGCAGTGGGTACGTGCATGTAAACCAGCAACAGGATTGGCTCTGGAACAACAGCCCGGACACACATCCGTAAACATATGGAAAGGTGTCCGTGACCAATAGAAATGAATGGGTCTGCATTTTCATCCATAATTTAAATCCTTAATGTTCTATTGTTTTCGTGCATTACTAGCTACTCCTGTCAATACAAGGATGTCTTTTTGTAATACCTTCATATAGACCTTCAATACGCTGTAAGCTCCATTATATCAAGTAGAAGACGCCTGCCAAGGTCTTGGATTGACTGCCATTGAATTCCAGTGGTTGTTATGCTAGGAAGACAACGAAAGGGAGTTTCCATTTCCTGTGCAGTGTTACAGGAAAAAGGGTCCAGCAACGTCCAATGGAGTCAGTGGATCCCAGCTGCCAGGCTCCCATTGATCCTATAAGTGTGTCAGTGTCCCTTTTTCATTGCAGAAGTGGTCACACATGCAGTCGCCTCTCTATTACATGGATGGGTGTTGTTAAACCTACACATCGCTATGTTTTCATAATTCTCGTTCATTCCAGTGAGGAAATGACTTCACATGTACGGCTTCCTACATACGTAACCCACTACGGCTGAGACCCACTCATTCACTGAATTGGTGGTGGTCCCAGTTGTGGGCCCCCCACTGATTTTACTCTCATGACATGGCTAATTGCTGTGTCATGAGTGTTTCTTGGCAAAAAAGTTTCACAAAAATTTAGAGAATGTTTTTGTTTTTTTCACCCCTTCTTGTCAGAGCGCAAGTTTGTGTGTAATGTTCTGTTTGGAGATTTGTGTGTCTTTGTTTGTATACATTCAATATCCATTGTTTTAACTTTCATTATGTTTAAAACCCCTTGAGAACTATTTCTTCAATATACTTTCTAATGAGATATCATTTTAATATATAACTTACATGCGGAACATATTAAGGAAAAAATTAAAAAAATTAAAAATCTTCGCAGTGTGTCTTATTTTAGATAACCGGAGCAAATATGAGTGTGTATATGTGTGTATATATATATGTATGTGTGTATATGTGTGTATATATATATATATATATATATATATATATATATATATAATATGTATATGTATATGTTGCTTATTCCACTGAATACTATGAAGACTCGCTCAAAATTTGTTCAGGAGGACATGAATTGTGAATCTGTAGTAAAAAAAAATACAACTTTGGGAATCTTAAACTTTGCTAATATGAGGTTGGGGTTTCCCTTTTCCACAACGTGCTATTATTTGACTTGCAGCTGGCATCAAACTCTTTGGGTTTTTCTTCTATAAATGTATAATAGGGGTGAGTGTCACGTGGCATACTTGCATTGCATTTCCACCACGTAAATCTATGCTGTGGAATACTTTATAACGTATGCCTAAAGGAAAAATATTCTGCAAAGCAAGAACTAGAGAAATCTGTTTGCGTACCCAAATATCTTTCCCATAGGCATACATTGTAGTTTTACGCAGCATATTTTTACGCTGCATAAATACAATGCAAGTACGCCTCGTGTGAGTTCTTATTGCCTTGTTACGTAAAAAAAAAAATCAAACCTGCCCTTAAGGTGATCCAACTGGCTTTTAAAGACCACATTCATTTGTCCACCTTTGTTATTTATGGGTATATCCATATTCACATCCATATTAAGGTCCTTATTTTGTATGTATATCTTTAAACCCATTTCCTTTGCTTATCTGTAGATATGTGTGAGCTGCCTTAGCCCTATGCAGCTAGGACAAATATATACAGTCCAAACTTTAACCCCCTAGTTTGGGCCCATTTTTTCAAATCTGACATATTTCACTTTACATGGTAAAAAGTTTGGAATGCTTATACCTATCCAAGCGATTCTGAGATTGTTTTCTCGTGACACATTGGACTTTATGTTCGTGATAAAATTTGGTCGATATATTCAGTCTTTATTTATGAAAAAATAGCAAAATTTAGAGAATTTGGAAAAATCACAATTTTTCTGAATTTAAATGTATCTGCTTGTAGGACAGATAGTAATACCACACAAAATAGTTACTAATTTAACATATCCCATATATCTACTTTGTTTGCATAGGTTTTTGTTTTTTTAGCATTCATTTATTTTTATAGGACGTTACAAGGCTTAGAACATAAGCAGCAATTTCTCATGTTTTGAATAAAATTTTAAAGGGGTTGTCCAAGATTTAATGACTTTGTGTCAATGATTGCAATTTATAAATGTAAATACATTTGTAACATACTTACGTTTTCCAAAGCGGCCCCGTTTCCAGATCCTGCAGTGGGGAACTTGACGGGTGACGTCACTCACTGCACTCGCTCTGGCCGCTTTGTTGATCTTGAATTCTTTCCCGGGTATACGACACGTCACTTGTGACGTAGTGTATATCCGCTTTTACTGCTTCTCAGTCCGTAACGAGCATGCGCTGTCACTGCTGTTCTCGCGGTCCCTGCTGTTCTCAAGATAACAGTAGGGGCCGCGCATGCACTTTACAACAGAACAAGCAAATACACACCACGTCACAAGTGACGTGTCGTATACTCGGAAAATAATTCAAGATCAACAAAGCGGCCAGAGCAGAGAGTGACGTCACCCGTCAAGTTCCCCATGGCAGGATCTGGAAACGTGGCAACATTGGAAAATGTAAGTATACACCGTGTTCCAAATTATTATGCACATTGGATTTAAGTGTCAAACATTTAATTATTCGTTTTTCAATTAAACTCATGGATGGTATTGTGTCTTAGCGCTCTTTGGATCATTGTAATCAATCTCAGACACCTGTGATAATTAGTTTGCTAGGTGTGCCCAATCAAAGGAAAACTACTTAAAGAGGCTCTGTCACCACATTATAAGTGCCCTGTCTCCTATATAATGAGATCGGCGCTGTAATGTAGGTGACAGTAATGCTTTTTATTTAAAAAAACGATCTATTTTCACAACGTTAGGAGCGATTTTGGTTTATGCTAATGAGCTTTCTTAATGCCCAAGTGGGCGTATTTTTACTTTCGACCAAGTGGGCGTTGTACAGAGGAGTGTATGACGCTGACCAATCGGCATCATGCACTCCTCTCCATTTACACTGCACTAGCGATATAGTTATATCACTATGTGCAGCTACATACACAAACCCTAACATTACTACAGTGTCCTGATAATGAATACACATGAAATCCAGCCTGAACGTCATGTGTACTCAGAATCCTGACACTTCTGAATCTTTTCTGTGAGATTCCAGCAACGGATACGAAATCTCGCAAGATTACGAGGTAAACGAGATTTCGTATCCGTTGCTGTAAATCTCACAGTAAAGAGTCAGAAGTATCAGGATTCTGAATACACATGACGTCCAGGCTGGATGGTCATGTGTATTCATTATCAGGACACTGTAGTAATGTTAGGGCTTGTGTATGAGGCTGCACATAGTGATATAACTATATCGCTAGTGCAGTGTGCAGTGTAAATAAATGGAGAGGAGTGCATGATGCCGATTGGTCAGCATCATACACTCCTCTGTACAACGCCCACTTGGTCGTAAGTAAAAATACGCCCACTTGGGCATTAAGAAAGCTCATTAGCATAAACCAAAATCGCTCCTAACGTTGTGAAAATAGATCGTTTTTTTTAAATAAAAAGCATTACTGTCACCTACATTACAGCGCCGATCTCCTTATGTAGGAGATAGGGCACTTATAATGTGGTGACAGTCTCTTTAAGAAGGACGTTCCACATTATTAAGCAGGCCACAGGTTTCAAGCAATATGGGAAAGAAAAAGGATCTTCTGCCGAAAAGCGTGAAATAGTGCAATACCTTGGACAAGGTATGAAAACATTGGATATTTCAAGAAAACTTAAGCGTGATCATCGTACTGTGAAAAGATTTGTGGCTGATTCAGAGCACAGACGGGTTCGTTCAGATAAAGGCATAATGAGGAAGGTTTCTGCCAGACAAATTAATAGGATTAATGGAGCAGCTGCTAAAATGCCATTGCAAGGCAGCAAACAGGTATTTGAAGCCGCTGGTGCCTCTGGAGTCCCGCGAACCTCAAGGTGTAGGATCCTCCAGAGGTTTGCAAGTGTGCATAAAGCTATTATTCGGCCACCCCTAAACAATGCTCACAAGCAGAAATGGTTGCAGTGGGCTCAGAAATACATGAAGACTAATTTTCAAACCGTGTTGTTTACTGATGAATGCCGTGCAACCCTGGATGGTCCAGATGGATGGAGTAGTGGATGGTTGGTGAATGGCCACCATGTCCCAACAAGGCTGCAACATCCGCAAGGAGGTGGCGGAGTCATGTTTTGGGATGGAATCATGGGGAGAGAGCTGGTAGGCCCCTTTAGGGTCCCTGACGGTGTGAAAATTACCTCTGCAAAGTACGTTGAGTTTATGACTGACCCCTTTCTTCCGTGGTACAAAAAGAAGAACCGTGCCTTCCGTAGCAAAATTATCTTCATGCATGACAATGCACCATCTCATGCTGCAAAGAATACCTCTGTGTCATTGGCTGCTATGGGCATAAAAGGATAGAAACTCATGGTGTGGCCCCCATGTTCCCCTGACCTCAACCCTATTGAGAACCTTTGGAGCATCCTCAAGCAAAATATCTGAGGGTGGGAGGCAGTTCATATGAAAACAGAAGCTCTGGGAGGCTATTCTGACATCCTGCAAAGATATTCAAGCAGAAACTGTCCAAATACTCACAAATTCAATGGATGCAAGAATTGTGAAGGTGATCTCAAAGAAGGGGTCCTATGTTAACATGTAACTTGAGACAACCAATATGTACACAGGCAGGAATCGTGTGAACTCCAAAGAAATTATGATATATATATCTTTATATGTCTATAAGGGTCAAGGTGACACACATAGTTATATCTATAGACTGAGGAGAACACACATATAACCCAATATGACCTGGTACTCTGACCATAGCATTACTACGAAACCTATAGAGAAAAGAGGTCAAGTACACACAAGATATTGCAATAGAAAGGATTCTTTATTAACAAATTCAAGAAACAGGACAATTTAAAAAATGAGTCATACAATGTAAGTTGGCGTCAGCCCATGTTGTGTATAAATATTAATGGTAACACAATGTCACAAATGAGTAACAAGACCCGGGATCAGTACTGTTGTATATCAAAAAGTCTCTAAATGCATATGGCTATACGTAACATATCATGAATAGGTGGTGCAGGTAGTGCAGATCCTCAGGTTGAAACCACTATTTGCCTGTTATGTAGAGGTTATAAATATATGTGGCCAATACACATGGATGAAATCATTCATATATCAGGTATGCAGTTTACAAGTGTTAAAGAATGTAAGTCATGAGTGTGATTGGCAGCACTAAAGCAAATATAGGTGAGAGTCGAGGAACTGAGTCATAATACCAACAGATAGCCAGATGCATATGAAGAAAGTAGTGTTACGTACCCGGATTCATGTAGCCAACATGGGGGAGACGCCAGTTCCGACGCGCGTTTCGGCTGATGCCTTCGTCCGGGGATGGCGTCTTCCTGGCGGGACCCTCCCTTAAATGTGGGCATAATTAGACTGTAATTGGTGGCAGTGGGTAATGTCGGAGGTACTCGGCGACAGGGCGGGGGTAGCAAGATGGCTACTCCCCACTTCCGGTACCGAGTCATCCAGGCGGAAGTGCGCGGACGCTGTCTGACAGCGCCGCCCACGTCCAACCAGGATCAGAGATTCGGCCGAGAGTGAGTGAGCCACTCCCCCACCCCCCGCCAGCGCACACCTCCTCCTCCCAGATAGTACTCAGAGCGGAGATGCAAATTTGGAGACACTGATGACATTGACGGTGAAGATATGTAAGTACATTGGGGAAACTTAAAAATGATAAAACATTATTTGTAGGGGATACAACTGCGATCTATGTGCAGGTAGAATGGCAAGAAACAACAAGAGGAAGAAACAAAACAAAAAAAGAGAGGAAAAAGCAAAAGAAAAGGAAACGAACAATGAAGGAAAATTATAAGAAGAAAACACAAATATATGTGATGTGACATGAAAGACTGTCCATAATAAATAAGGATGATACGAAATGTAAATGATTGATTAAATAAAGGAAGAGGACCGAGAAGTGAATAAATTAATAAATAAATAAAGATGTGAAAAATGTGTGGAATAATAAAAAAGTGTTATATAAATATATATATACAACCAGTGTACAGTGTATTGTACCTATGTACAAAGAATATATGAATAAATAAAATGGAACAATAAATTAATAACGGTGTAAGTGGTGAAATAAATGGATTAATAGTGAAAATGTAAAGGACATGTTAAATAATATGTGAACAAATCTTGGAAATATGAAGAAGCGTTACAGGTGTGTATATGCAAAAATATACATACACAACATATTATGTTGTTATATTACTAAATAAATAAAATAATAATATAATGTGAACACAAATTTTGTATAAATGCAAGTGCATATTCACCAATACTCATGTATATAAACATCATAGATAAATAAATGCAGATATAAATATATATATACACATACACACACAAAACATACCACCAAGGTACAAAAATACATATATATTAGATATCATAAAAAAGATACTGTATGTACATATAAATAGGTAGGGAAATGTCCGCAGATACAGGTATATCACTAAATAATAATAAATATATACATGCACGAGGAATATATCAAAATATATACAGAAAATACAAAAAAATATAATATATATATTAATTGACAAATATCAGTGCAGAAAAAAATCCATGCATCCATATATTAGAATCTCCGTGCATGAAATATAAAAACAGACCAGTGCGGAATAGTATCCATAATAATACCTGCACACACATACCAATAAAAACAATACATGCATACATACAATACACTACAATATATGAAATCAATTTAGCACAAACATATATATAAACGTATATGCAGCAATATGGTGCCACTGGAAACCAATTTAAGCAGGTTTTTTACCCCCGTTGTACATATACAATAAATCACCCCACCCATAAATAACATAGAGTTAGTCAGGCACGTATGTATTGATAGCTTCATCTCCAAGAATCCATGACCTCCAGTGTCCCCAATGTATACGTCTCCGACAGATAACTGTATTTCTAAATGCCTTCAAAACATGAGAAAAATCCCAAAGGAGGGTAGTTAACAAAGTAATGACTATACATGTACATAAAAATAGCAACTAAACGAAGCTATATAGATAATATGATAAAAACATAATTAAAAACTAGACCCGCAGAGAGTCAGTGGTTCAGAGGAATGGAGCGAAACTAAGGGATTCATTAAGACCTAGAGGCTGCATTGACCCAAGGGTCCAAATCCAGCGTGCTTCGCATTGTGCCAGTTTTTGTTTGATATTCCCCCCTCTCATGCTTGCAACAATGTGATCAATGCCTCTCACCTTTAGCTTTGTTGGATCACAGGAATGGTATGTTTTAAAATGGCGCGGTATAGGTTTTAAAGTTTCCACGACTTCCTCACTTGCTGCTCTTCTGATATCAGACATGTGCTCTCTCACCCGCACTTTTAGTTCCCTTGAGGTAAGGCCGACATATACTTTAGGGCATGGGCACGTTGCGTAATATACTACAGCTTTCGTAGTACAGGTTATTGCATGTGTAATGGTATATGTTTTCGTGCCTGTGACATTAGGGAAAGTTGTTATACTCTCTACGTTAGGACATGCCACACAATGCCCACAAGGGGAACATCCCCATTTGGCTCCCTTTGTCCCAAAAGGATGTTTTCTCATACCTGGATCATAGTGACTCCTCACAAGGTGATCTTTTAAATTTTTCCCACGTCTTGCTGTTATACTGGGATACCTAGTCACATAATTGGTAAGAATTGGGTCCGTGAGCAAGATTGGCCAGAACCTTTTAACAATTTCCTTCATTTGTGGCCATCTAGAGTGAAAGTTGGTTATAAACCTCACCTTGGTCTGTGTATCTTTTTTCCTTTTGGTGAACAGAAGATCATCTCTGTTAGCATGTTTGGCTCTATGATATGCTTTCTTAATGGACCGCATGCTGTAGCCTCGTTCAACTAAGCGGTTTTTTAGGTCCTTAGCTTGTTCCTCGAATATGATATCAGAGGAACATATCCTCCTTATCCTCAAGAATTGCCCAATAGGGATTGCCTGTAGGGTCTGTGGTGGATGAGAGGATGAGAAGTGCAGTAAAGAATTAACAGAGGTCTCTTTTCGAAATACGTCACTCTGCAGAAATCCATCCGAGTCCTTGGTTAGTTTAATATCCAAGAAATCAATGCACTGGCTGTTTGATTTATATGTAAATTTGAGATTAATCTCATTGTTGTTAAGATCCAACATGAATTTATCCAATTCAGAAAGGGTACCCTTCCAGATGACCAGGATGTCATCAATGAACCGTGCCCAAAACAGGACCCGGTCCATTGAATCATCCTGGCCATCTGTAAAAAGGTCCCTTTCCCACAGTCCAAGGAACAAATTGGCGTATGAGGGCGCGCAGGCTGCCCCCATCGCCGTTCCCTGGAGCTGTAAGTAAAAATTGCCATTGAAGGTAAAAAAGTTATGCGTCAATGTGTATTCAAGTAACTCAACAAGAGAATCACACATAGGTTTTTCTAGATTGGTCGTGGACAAAAAGAATTTAGTGGCCCTGATGCCATCAGCATGTCTGATACTAGTATACAGAGATTCAACATCAATCGTAACTAATAGCATATCGTCATCAATGCTGATGCCACTGACTTTTTGGAGGAGATCCGCAGAGTCACGAATATATGAAGGGAGGTTGATAACCAAATCCTTCAAATGATGATCAATATATCTACAGCACTTCTCTGTGATACTGCCCCTACCTGAGATTATTGGTCTTCCAGGTGGTATTGTGTCGTTCTTATGCACTTTAGGGAGCAAATACAGTGTAGGGACAATGGGTTCAGTCGTTGTAAGTGCGGTTAGTAAGTCCTTGTTAATAACATCTTCTTGTAAAGCTTTTGATAGTATCTGCTGTAGTTTAGATCTAAAAGAGGATGAGGGATTAAATGTGAGTTTTTTGTAGCATTGTCTATCTCGTAATTGTTTGTAGGCCTCAGCCTCGTACATATGGCAAGGCCATACCACCACATTCCCGCCTTTGTCGGCAGCCTTAAACACTACATCCTTAAATTTTTGCAAGTTATTTAAACTTACCCGCTGTGCTGTAGTTAGATTGTCATGTCTGATATTAGCAGGAATATTTTGAAACTCTAGTGTGACCGCCTTCACAAATGAGTCAACAGCTGGGCACAAACTAAGTGGGGGAAATTTCTTGGATTTCATACGGACACACACTGGAATTTTACCTGGTATAGTAGTGTCCTGTTCTTCCAGTAAGTCCTCTAAAATCCCTAATGCTCGTTGCTCTTCTGCAGTTGGAAAAAGGTCCGCATGATTGGATTTGTGGAACCATTTTTTGTGTATAAGTGATCGACCAAACATATTGAGATCTTTTACTGCAGAGAAAGCATCAAAGCGATTACAAGGTGAGAACGTAAGACCCTTAGCAATGACTTCTCTGTCTGTATCTGAAAAAATATGCGTAGATAGATTAATCACCTTTAGGCGATGGGTCGGATCCTGCATATCTGGTCTTTTCTTGTTTGCCATTTGTCTCTGCGTGAGTTTTCTTTTAGGACGTGAGCCAGATGGTTGGTTATAGCGAGAGAATGCATTTTCTGTTTCACTAAGGGAGGATATAGAAGAAATGGAGGGTGTGCGACTCCGTCCACCTATTCTATTCCTCCTCCATCTATAGACCCGATTTTGTTGGAAATCTCCAACATCTCTAGTGAACTTTTTAGATTTTGTGGCTTGTATCTCTTTCTCCCACTCAGAAAATTGAGCTTCAAGGCCCAATTTAAATCTAGACATATTCTCTACAGATAGAAGTGCAATCAACTGAGATTGAACCTCTTCAATTTCTGTATCCAACAAGACGAGTGTGTCTTGATTGAGTCCCACCAACAATTCCATAAACCTTTTTGAACTATTATTCCAGACAGCTTCCCATCCAGTGATGAAATTTTCATCACTGATTGGAAATGAGGGGAAAATTTGGATCCTAAGACCTCTAGGAATAAGACATCTCTGAATGTAATTTTCTAAAAATACTTTGTTCCACCAGACTTTCATTCGTCGATGGAGTAAATTTTTGTATTTATGCTGAAGTTCGCTCACATTCTCTGAACCACTAAAACCAGACACTGTAGACTCATCCTTAAAAACTTGATCCATCAAGGATCGCCAGGCGCCATCTCTGGCTTTGTAGTCCATGGGACCCACGGTACCTGATTCTGTGTGGAACACAGAGAAAATTAATGTAGACAACCAATATGTACACAAGCAGGAATCGTGTGAACTCCAAAGAAATTATGATATATATATCTTTATATGTCTATAAGGGTCAAGGTGACACACATAGTTATATCTATAGACTGAGGAGAACACACATATAACCCAATATGACATGGTACTCTGACCATAGCATTACTACGAAACCTATAGAGAAAAGAGGTCAAGTACACACAAGATATTGCAATAGAAAGGATTCTTTATTAACAAATTCAAGAAACAGGACAATTTAAAAAATGAGTCATACAATGTAAGTTGGCGTCAGCCCATGTTGTGTATAAATATTAATGGTAACACAATGTCACAAATGAGTAACAAGACCCGGGATCAGTACTGTTGTATATCAAAAAGTCTCTAAATGCATATGGCTATACGTAACATATCATGAATAGGTGGTGCAGGTAGTGCAGATCCTCAGGTTGAAACCACTATTTGCCTGTTATGTAGAGGTTATAAATATATGTGGCCAATACACATGGATGAAATCATTCATATATCAGGTATGCAGTTTACAAGTGTTAAAGAATGTAAGTCATGAGTGTGATTGGCAGCACTAAAGCAAATATAGGTGAGAGTCGAGGAACTGAGTCATAATACCAACAGATAGCCAGATGCATATGAAGAAAGTAGTGTTACGTACCCGGATTCATGTAGCCAACATGGGGGAGACGCCAGTTCCGACGCGCGTTTCGGCTGATGCCTTCGTCCGGGGATGGCGTCTTCCTGGCGGGACCCTCCCTTAAATGTGGGCATAATTAGACTGTAATTGGTAATTGGTGGCAGTGGGTAATGTCGGAGGTACTCGGCGACAGGCCGGGGGTAGCAAGATGGCTACTCCCCACTTCCGGTACCGAGTTATCCAGGCGGAAGTGCGCGGACGCTGTCTGACAGCGCCGCCCACGTCCAACCAGGATCAGAGACTCGGCCGAGAGTGAGTGAGCCACTCCCCCACCCCCCGCCAGCGCACACCTCCTCCTCCCAGATAGTACTCAGAGCGGAGATGCAAATTTGGAGACACTGATGACATTGACGGTGAAGATATGTAAGTACATTGAGGAAACTTAAAAATGATAAAACATTATTTGTAGGGGATACAACTGCGATCTATGTGCAGGTAGAATGGCAAGAAACAACAAGAGGAAGAAACAAAACAAAAAAAAGAGAGGAAAAAGCAAAAGAAAAGGAAACGAACAATGAAGGAAAATTATAAGAAGAAAACACAAATATATGTGATGTGACATGAAAGACTGTCCATAATAAATAAGGATGATACGAAATGTAAATGATTAAATAAAGGAAGAGGACCGAGAAGTGAATAAATTAATAAATAAATAAAGATGTGAAAAATGTGTGGAATAATAAAAAAGTGTTATATAAATATATATATACAACCAGTGTACAGTGTATTGTACCTATGTACAAAGAATATATGAATAAATAAAATGGAACAATAAATTAATAACGGTGTAAGTGGTGAAATAAATGGATTAATAGTGAAAATGTAAAGGACATGTTAAATAATATGTGAACAAATCTTGGAAATATGAAGAAGTGTTACAGGTGTGTATATGCAAAAATATACATACACAACATATTATGTAGTTATATTACTAAATAAATAAAATAATAATATAATGTGAACACAAATTTTGTATAAATGCAAGTGCATATTCACCAATACTCATGTATATAAACATCATAGATAAATAAATGCAGATATAAATATATATATACACATACACACACAAAACATACCACCAAGGTACAAAAATATATATATATTAGATATCATAAAAAAGATACTGTATGTACATATAAATAGGTAGGGAAATGTCCGCAGATACAGGTATATCACTAAATAATAATAAATATATACATGCACGAGGAATATATAAAAATATATACAGAAAATACAAAAAAATATAATATATATATTAATTGACAAATATCAGTGCAGAAAAAAATCCATTCATCCATATATTAGAATCTCCGTGCATGAAATATAAAAACAGACCAGTGTGGAATAGTATCCATAATAATACCTGCACACACATACCAATAAAAACAATACATGCATACATACAATACACTACAATATATGAAATCAATTTAGCACAAACATATATATAAACGTATATGCAGCAATATGGTGCCACTGGAAACCAATTTAAGCAGGTTTTTTACCCCCCGTTGTACATATACAATAAATCACCCCACCCATAAACAACATAGAGTTAGTCAGGCACGTATGTATTGATAGCTTCATCTCCAAGAATCCATGACCTCCAGTGTCCCCAATGTATACGTCTCCGACAGATAACTGTATTTCTAAATGCCTTCAAAACATGAGAAAAATCCCAAAGGAGGGTAGTTAACAAAGTAATGACTATACATGTACATAAAAATAGCAACTAAACGAAGCTATATAGATAATATGATAAAAACATAATTAAAAACTAGACCCGCAGAGAGTCAGTGGTTCAGAGGAATGGAGCGAAACTAAGGGATTCATTAAGACCTAGAGCAGTGGCGTAACTACCGCCGTAGCAGCAGTAGCGGCTGCTACGGGGCCCGCGGCATGAGGGGGCCCGTGTCGCCCGCCGGCACGGGCCCCCACCATGGCCGGAGGCTCCGCTAGCAGCTGCTATGGTTGCTACAGCGGGACGCCACTGAACAGTACGGCAGAGCAGGGAGGTATCTCCCCGCTCTGCCATTAACTGGTTCCCGACCGCTGGCTGTATTTTTACGGCCAGCGGTCAGGGTCCTTAAAACCCGAGCCCTAGACTTTCTACGGCTCGGGTTTTAACATGCTGCCCGCGCGATCGGGCAGCTGAATGTCAGGTCTCCGGCTGTCAGTGACTGCCGGGGACCCTGAGGAGAGGATAGAAGCAGCTTTTGCTGCTTCTGTCTTCTCCGATCACTTGTACACAGCGCTGAATGCGCGCTGTGTACAGGAATAGAGACAGCAGCAGCAGCGGCGCTGTCTCTATTCTTGGCGGTGATCATGTGACAGGTCACATGATCGCCGGGTGCCGTTAGTGGCAGGCTGCTGCTGGGTCTTACTAGACCCAGCACAGCCCTATTAGTGACAATCGTCACTATGAGAGGGCTGATTTCCCCTGTAACTGGGGCTGCTGTGCAGCTCCAGTTACAGTGAAAAAACATGGTGTAAAAGAGGAAAAAAATATATAAAAGTTCCCCAAAGGTCTTCTTTGACCTTTGGGGGACAGACCATAGTAATAAAAAAATAATAAAGTAAAGTGCAAAAAAAATGTAAATAATAAATACACATAAAATACCCACCCCAAAAAAAAAACCATTCCCCCCGCCAATCATTGTGGTAACGCTAGCGCTGACCCAATTACCCTAATATAGACATGTAATATATAAAAATTTACGGTAGACAATGACGATCACAAATAAAAGGTCTATTTTAGGGTAAAACTATGTTATTACCCAAAAAAAATTGCTGAAACGTAAAAAAGCTTATTTTTTTACTATTATTTTCAAACTTTATGAATAAAAATTCTAAAATAGCAAAAAAGGTGTTTATAAAAACGATAAAAAATGAAACCTGCATTGTCTATGGAAAAAACGTCGCAAAAATCACGTCGTTATCCCAACAAATAAAAAAGTTATAGCCATTTAACTAACACGTGCTAAAAAGGGCTAAACGGTGTCTGGTCCTGAAGGCGCAAAATAGAGCAAAAGACATGTATCCCCTATCCATAGGATCTCCACTTGATCTCCACAGGACAGGGGATACATGTGTGATCGCTGGCATTGATAGGGAGAACAGGGGACTGAAAGTCCCCTGAAGTTCTCCATCACAAACCTCTGACTTCCGGGGTCTGTGTCGGCAGCTCCGTAGAAATGAATGGAGCGCCGGTCGCGCTTGTGCGCATGCGTGACCAGCGCTCCTTTCATTTTTATTGAGCTGCGCAGACGCCGGAAGTCAGAGGTTAGTCATGGAGAAGTTCAGGGGACTTTCAGTCCCCCGTTCTCCCTATCGCTGCCATCGATCACTCATGTATCCCCTATCCTGTGGAGATCCTGTGGATAGGGGATACATGTATTTTGTAGGACACACTGTAGGTCGCATTTTTTTGGGAGGGGGGACGCTTTATGGCGTTCCCTACAGGGGGGGGGAAACGCTGTATGGCGTTCCCTACAGGGGGGTTGCTGTATGGCGTTCCCTACAGGGGGGGAGCTGTATGGCGTTCCCTACAGGCGGGAGCTGTATGGCGTTCCCTACAGGGGGGAGCTGTATGGCGTTCTCTGCAGGGGGGCTGTATGGCGTTATCTACAGGGGGGCTGTATGGCGTTCTCTACAGAGGGGGGGCTGTATGGCGTTATCTACAGGGGGGGCTGTAAAAAAGGCACTATCTACAAGGGGGGGGGGGGGTTGTGTGACACCCAGGGGAGGGGGGGGCCCCAGTCAAAAGTTTGCTATGGGGCCCAGTCTTTCCTAGTTACGCCCCTGACCTAGAGGCTGCATTGACCCAAGGGTCCAAATCCAGCGTGCTTCGCATTGTGCCAGTTTTTGTTTGATATTCCCCCCTCTCATGCTTGCAACAATGTGATCAATGCCTCTCACCTTTAGCTTTGTTGGATCACAGGAATGGTATGTTTTAAAATGGCGCGGTATAGGTTTTAAAGTTTCCACGACTTCCTCACTTGCTGCTCTTCTGATATCAGACATGTGCTCTCTCACCCGCACTTTTAGTTGCAAGAATTGAAGGATGTAGTGTTTAAGGCTGCCGACAAAGGCGGGAATGTGGTGGTATGGCCTTGCCATATGTACGAGGCTGAGGCCTACAAACAATTACGAGATAGACAATGCTACAAAAAACTCACATTTAATCCCTCATCCTCTTTTAGATCTAAACTACAGCAGATACTATCAAAAGCTTTACAAGAAGATGTTATTAACAAGGACTTACTAACCGCACTTACAACGACTGAACCCATTGTCCCTACACTGTATTTGCTCCCTAAAGTGCATAAGAACGACACAATACCACCTGGAAGACCAATAATCTCAGGTAGGGGCAGTATCACAGAGAAGTGCTGTAGATATATTGATCATCATTTGAAGGATTTGGTTATCAACCTCCCTTCATATATTCGTGACTCTGCGGATCTCCTCCAAAAAGTCAGTGGCATCAGCATTGATGACGATATGCTATTAGTTACGATTGATGTTGAATCTCTGTATACTAGTATCAGACATGCTGATGGCATCAGGGCCACTAAATTCTTTTTGTCCACGACCAATCTAGAAAAACCTATGTGTGATTTTCTTGTTGAGTTACTTGAATACACATTGACGCATAACTTTTTTACCTTCAATGGCAATTTTTACTTACAGCTCCAGGGAACGGCGATGGGGGCAGCCTGCGCGCCCTCATACGCCAATTTGTTCCTTGGACTGTGGGAATTTACAAAAAAAATATATACAAAAATATACAAAAAAATGGGACATAGAATGTAATTAAAACCACAGAAAAGGCCATACTCACAGATTAGGTGGTGGGTAAAATACCCGTTCCAAACAGGACGCAACCAGGTCAGAGAATGCTGTTAATGGGAAGTGCCCAGGTGTGTTTAAATAATGATAGCCACTCCCACTAACCTTGAGGGGAGTGGTGTGTTGGGCATGGAAGTAAATGTGTAATAATAATAAATAAATAATAAAGTACTGTGTATAGTGCACATGTGAGGTATAAGGGACATGACTAAATGTGGTGTGTAGAAATCAGGGCTGTGAGTGAAACAAAAAAAGTGAGTGTGAATTTGTTCCTTTCTATTGCAATATCTTGTGTGTACTTGACCTCTTTTCTCTATAGGTTTCGTAACATGTAACTTGGCCTGTTAAGTTTTTTTTGATTGAAAGAGCTTTTGATTTCTGTAAATATGACCTCCTGATGCTGCAAATTCAACAAATTACCATTTTAGTTCTCTTTACAACCTTTAAAATGTTTTGATCTCTGTTGTGCATAATAATTTGAAACAGTGCATTTTGAGTTTTTTACTTCTTAAAAAAAAATCTGTTCTCATTAGGAGATTTGTTCAATAAAATTTGCATTATACTCCAACGGTTGATGTCTTGAAGATTATACCGACTGTCATTTGCATTGACTACATAGGAAAATCAGCAAAAAATAACATTTGCATAATAATTTGGAACGCGGTGTATTACAAATGTATTTACATTTATAAATGACAAGCATTAACACAGTCATTAAATCTCGGACAACCCCTTTAAGTCTTTTTTTTTTTTTTTTTTAAGGTACCAGTTCAGTTCTGAAGTGGTTTGGAGAGTCTTGTATATTAGAAACCCCCATAAAACACCCCATTTTAAAAACTACCCCTCAAAGTATTAAAAACAGTTTTCAGAAAGTTTCTTAAGTTTCACAATAATTTAAATCAAAGTAGAGGTGACATTTACAAATTATTTTTTTTGTCCTAAAATCCTTTTTATAATTTTTTTTTTCCTGTAAAACTTTTACCAGAGAAACGCAACTCAATATTTATTGCCCAGATTCTGCAGTTTTTAGAAATAGCACACATGTGGCCCTAGTGTGCTAATGGAATGAAGCACTGGCCTCCGAAGCAAAGAAGTATGTAGTGGATTTTGGGGCCCCCTTTTTATTAAAATATGTTTTAGGCACCATGTCAAGTTTGAAGAGGTCTTGTGGTATCAAAACAGTGGAAAACCCCCGAAGGGGACCCCATTTGGCAAACTACACCCCTCAAGGAATTTATCGAGGGTTATAGTGGGCATTTAGACCCCATAGATTTTTTGCTGCATTTTGTGGAATTAGGCTGTGTGTAACACCCATGACTAAGCGTCATCGGGCTTACTCAACTCTCGACGGCCGCAGCCATAGATCTGTGAGCGCTGACCTGCAGCTCCTCAGGAGACACCAGCGCTCACTTCCGCTTCATTCTGCTGTGTCCTGTAGTGTGCGCGTACACGCTCGTGTCCGACCTTAAAGGGCCAGCGTGCGCACATGAAGTAAATATGTTTTTAGACCCCTACTCACCTTGGACTATAAGAAGGGCACTGCCCCTTCCCTCATTGCCTGAGCGTTGTTATTTTTACTCGTGTTAGTCTTTGCAAATGGTCCCTTAGTGGTTTCCAGTTCCTGTACCTGTATCTCGTGCTATCTTGTTCTTGTGCCATAGAGAGTTGGAGTCGTGTTGTGCCGTATACTACGCAGTCTGTGTTGCACCGCGCCTGGTGTCTGCCTGCTGCCAAGGTCCCATCTGAGCCTACGATCGCTACTGTCTGAATTACCACAGGTACCCTTATTCAAACTATAGACATTGACTTGATATCCTGTTGGCCAGCTGCTATCGCGCTAGGGCAGTACTGCCCAGTGCGTCCACATACCCACAGATCGTGACACTGTGCAAATGAAAATCACATATTTTTCTGATAAAAGGTACAAATTTTAAATTTTTACAAGGAATAAAGGAGAAAAAGAACCCAACATTTTAAAAGCAGTTTCTCCCAATTACGGAAATACCCCATATGTGGTCATACACTGCTGGTTGGACAAACGGCAGGGCTCCATGTAGATTTTGCTGGATTGGCTTCTGGGCGCCATGTCGCATTTGCAGAGCTTCTGAGGTACCAGTACAGGGGAAACCCCTTAAAAGTGAAACTGGAAACCCTGAGGAATTGTAGTTTTCATGGGGTGCATGCGACTTTTTGATCAGTTTTTATTCTTTTTTTTATGAGGCCTGGTGACTAAAAAAAACAGCAATTCTATTGTTTTTTATTCCTTTTTTATTTTTTTTACAGCGTTCACCGTGCACTATAAATTGCATATTCACTTTATTCTGCGGGGCGATGCGATTACGGCGATACCATATGTTTATAGTTTTGTTTTTTTTATGTGTTAGGACGTTTGCACAATAAAATACTTTTTATAAAATATCATTTACTTTTTGTGTTGCCATATTCTAGGAGCCATAACTTTTTTATTTGGGCCTGTTTTTTGCATAACGAACTGTAATTTCGATCAGTACCATTTTTGGGTTTATGCAACTTTTTTTGATCTCTTGTTCCATTTTTTGGGAGATGAAGAGATTCTGGTATTGTTTATTATTTTCTTTTACGGCGTTCACCGCATGGGATAAATAACAAAATAGATTTGTAGTTCAGGCTGTTACGGACGCGGCGATACCAATTATGTATAGTTTAATTATTCATTATATTTTTTTAATAATAAAGGACTGATAAGGGTAAAAGGGGGATTTTTTACTTTCATTTCTTTTAAACTTTTATTATTTTTCTCCAACTTTTTTTTTTTTTTGGTCCCACTAGGGGACTTAACCCCTTCCCGCTCCTGGACGTACTATTAGGTCATGGTAACTATATCGTTCGCGCTCCATGACCTAATAGTACGTCTCAGGAATAACGGCCGTTTCGGCCGTCCTCCCGACACATACAGGAGCTGTGACAGCTGCTGTCTCAGCTCCTACAGCGGGGACCGATCGCTGTGTCCCCGCTGATTAACCCCTTAAAAGCCGCGTTCTATAGAGATCGCAGCTTTTTAGGGGTTAAGCTGCCATCGCCGGCCTGCTACGCGATAGCGGCCAGCGATGGTGACTATGGCAACCGGACACCAAACAATGGCGTCCGGCTATGCCATAGACGGAAGCCTAGTGGGTCCTGACAACGTCAGGACCCACTATGCTTGCTGTCAGGGAGTAGCTGACAGTTCTAATACACTGCACTACGCATGTAGTGCAGTGTATTAGAATAGCGATCAGGGCCTCCTGCCCTCAAGTCCCCTAGTGGGGTTAAATTTAAAGATGTTAAAAAAAGTTAAAAAAAGATGTGTAAAAATAAGAAAATAAAAGTTTTAAAAGTATTAAAAGTAAAAATCCCCCTTTTTCCCTTATCAGTCATTTTTTATTAATAAAAATATATAAACAAACAAATAAACTATACATAATTGGTATCGCCGCGTCCGTAACGGCCTGAACTACAAAATTATTTCGTTATTTATCCCGCACGGTGAACGCTGTAAAAGAAAATAATAATAAACCGTACCACAATCACAATTGTTTGGTCACTTCACCTCCCAAAAAATGGAATAAAAAGAGATCAAAAAATCGCATGTACGGAAAAATGGTACTGCTCGAAACTACAGTTCGTTACGCAAAAAATAAGTCCTCGCACGGCTTTATTGATTGAAAAATAAAAAAGTTATGGCTCTTAGAATAAGGTAACGCAAAAAGTGAATGATTGTTTACAAAACGTATTTTATTGTGCAAACGCCATAAGACATAAAAAAAAACTAAACATATGGTATCGACGTAATCGTATCGCCCCGCCGAATAAAGTGAATGTCATTTATAGCGCACGGTGAACGCTGTAAAAAAAAAAAAAAGCATAAAAAAACAATAGTAGAATTGCTGTTTTTTAGTCACCACGCCACCTAAAAATAGAATAAAAACTGATCAAAAAGCCGCATGCACCCCAAGAAAACTACAATGGATTCCTCAAGGGGTCTAGTTTCCAAATTGGGGTCACTTTTGGGGGGTTCCCAATGTTTTGGCACCACAAGACCTCTTCAAACCGGACATGGTGCCTAATAAAAAAGAGGCCTCAAAATCCACTAGGTGCTCCTTTGCTTCGGAGGCCGGTGTTTCAGTCCATTACCGCACTAGGGCCACATGGGGGATATTTCTCAAAATTGCAGAATCTGGGCAATACGTATTAAGTTGCGTTTCTCTGATAAATCCTTTTGTGTTATAAAAAAAATGGTATAAAGAGGATTTTCTGACAAAAAAAAAAATGTACATTTCACCTCTACTTTGCTCTAAATTTCTGTGAAACACCTAAAGGGTTCATAAACTTTCTAAATGCTGTTGTGAATACTTTGAGGGGTCTAGTTTCTAAAATGGGGTGTTTGATAGGGGTTTCTAATATATGGGCCCCTCAAAGCAACTTCAGAACTGAACTGGAACCTAAAAAAATAAATAAATGAGGCAATACTTTGCTTCTTACATTATACTGATAATGAGCCGTGCCCACCCCGAGATGACTGCAGTTTTGACCGTTTGTATAAACGGAGACCCCTATTAGACCGTTCCAGTGCCCGGTTTTCCCAAGCATACACCCCCGAGAAGTGTATTTCTATTGATGAGTCCCTGGTACATTTTAAAGGGAGGGTTCAATTCCGCGAGTACCTGCCGGGTAAGAGGGCAAGGTATGGCGTGAAGATGTATAAGCTGCGAGAGTGCATCAGGGTATACCTACAGGTTTAGGATATATGAAGGAAAGGCCACCCCCAAACCAGACTGCATCCTGGACTACAATAGGTACATGGGAGGGATGGACTTGTCAGATCAAGTCCTGAAGCCCTACAGCGCCATGCGGTGTGGTATAAGAAGCTGGCCATGCACATCATACAGATGGCATTGTACAATGCGTACGTGCTACGTTGATGTGCAGGCCAGACGGGAACTTTCCTGGAATTTCAAGAGGTGATTATCAAGAACCTAATCTTTAGGGACCAAGAAGGGGGGGCACCCAGTACTTCTGGAAGCGGGGCCACACGCATCGTACCAGGGCGGCAACACTTTCCAGGAGAAGTTCCCCAAACTGGCAAGAAAGGAAAAAGTCAAAAGAGGTGCAAAGTCTGCTATAAGAGGGCGATAAGGGATGACACAATATATCAATGTGACACGTGTCCCGAATAACCAGAGCTCTGTATGAAAGAGTGTTTTAAAATTTATCATACATCCCTTGGTTTATAATTTACCCCAATTTTACTTACCCTGATGCCCTCCGCACAGCTTATCCCTCCTCATCTTTCCCCTCTGAGCCCTGTTGTGTGCCCAGGCAGCTGATAACAGCCACATGTAGGGTATTGCCATACTCGGGAGAACCCACATTACAGTTTATGGGGTGTAGGTCTCCGGTCAAAATGCTCACTACACCTCTAGATGAATGACTTAAGGGTGTAGTTTTTAAAACGGGGTCACTTCTTGCGGGTTTCAACTGTACTGGTACCTCAGGGGCTTCTGCATACATGACTTCGCACTAGAAAATCCCCAGTAGGCCAAATGGTGGTCCTTTCATTCTGAGCCCTCCCATGGGCCCAAACGGCAGTTTATCACCACAAATGGGGTATTGCGGCACTCAGAACAAATTGCGCAACAGAATGGGGTATTTTGTTTCTTGTGAAAATAAGAAATTTTCAGCCAAAACTACATCTTATTGAAAAAAATTATTTTGTTTTCATTCCCAGCCCAATTCAAATAAGTTCTGTGAAAAAACTAGGGGGTCAAAATGGTCACAATACCCATAAATGAATTCCTTGAGGGGTGTAGTCTCCAAAATGGGGTCATTTGTGGTTGGTTTTTTATTGCTTTGATACCTCTGGGGCTCTGCAAATGCGACATGGCACCTGAAAACCAATCCAGCAAAATCTGCACTCCAAAGAACACACAGCGCTCCTTTCCTTCTGAGCCCTCCCATGGGCCCAAACGGCGGTTTATCACCACAAATGGGATATTGCCGCACTCAGGACAAATTGGGCAACAAAATGGAGTATTTTATTTCTTGTGAAAATAAGAATTTTTGAGCTAAAACGACATAATATTGGAAAATTGTTTATTTTTTTTAAATTCCCAGCCCAATTCAAATAAGTTCTGTGAAGAAACTATGGGGTCTAAATAGTCACATTACCCATAAATGAATTCCTTAAGGGGTGTAGTTTCCAAAATGGGGTCACTTCTGGTGGGTTTCCATTGCTTTGATATCTCTGGGGCTCTGCAAATGCGACATGGCACCCGAAAACCAAACCAGCAAAATCTGTACTCCAAAGAACACACAGCGCTCCTTCCCTTCTGAGGCCTCCCATGGGCCCAAACGGCAGTTTATTGCCACAAATTGGGTATTGCTGCACTCAGGAGAAATTGGGCAACAAAATTGATTATTTTGTTCCCTGTGAAAATAAGAAATTTTGATAAAAAATTACATCTTATTGGAAAAAATTTCATTTTTTTAATGTCACAGCCCAATTGAAATAGGTGCTGTGAAAAAACTGTGTGGTCAAAATGCTAACAACAACCATAAATGAATTCCTTGAGGGGTGTAGTTTCCAAAATGGGGTCACGTTTGGTGGGTTTCCATTGCTTTGATACCTCTGAGGCTCTGCAAATGCGACATGGCACCCGAAAACCAATCCAGCAAAATCTGGACTCCAACAAACATATAGCGCTCCTTTCCTTCTGAGCCCTCCCATGGGCCCAAACGGCAGTTTATTGCCACAAATGGGGTATTGCCACACTAAGGACAAATTGGGCAACAAAATGGGGTATTTTGTTCCCTGTGAAAATAAGAAATTTTGATCACAAATGACATTTTATTGGAAAAAATGAAATTTTTTTTCATTTCAAAGCCCAATTCAAATACGTGCTGTGAAAAAACTGTGAGGTCAAAATGGTAACAACAACCATAAATGAATTCCTTGAGGGGTGTAGTTTCCAAAATGGGGTTACTATTGGGGGATTCCTACTGTTTTGGCACCTCAATACCTCTTTAAACCTGGCATGCTGCCTAAAATATATTCTAATAAAAAAGAGGACTCAAAATGCACTAGGTGCTTCTTTGCTTCTAGGGCTTGTGTTTTAGTCCACGAGCGCAGTAGGGCCACATGTGGGACATTTCTAAAAACTGCAGAATCTGGACAATACATATTTAGTAGTGTTTCTCCGGTAAAACCTTCTGTGTTACAGAAAAAAAAATGAATAAAATTGAAATTCAGCAAGAAAAATGAAATTTGCAAATTTCACCTCCACTTTGCTTTAATTCCTGTGAAATGCCTAAAGGGTTAAAAAACTTTCTAAATGCTGTTTTGAATACTTTGAGGGGTCTAGTTTTTAAAATGGGGTGTTTTATCAGGGTTTCTAATACATAGGCCCCTCAAAGCCACTTCAGATCTCAAGAGGTACCTTAAAAAAAAGGCTTTTGAAATTTTCTTAAAAATATGAGAAATTGCTGTTTATGTTCTAAGCCTTGTAATGTCCAATAAAAATAAAAGAATGTTCAAAAAACGATGCCAATCTAAAGTAGACATGGGAAATGTGAACTAGTAACTATTTTGGGTGGTATAACTGTCTGTTTTACAAGCAGATGCATTTAAATTCTGAAAAATTCTATTTTTTCAAAATTTTGTCTAAATTTTGCAATTTTTCACCAATAAACACTGAATATATCGACCAAATTTTACCACGAACATGAAGCCCAATGTGCCACGAGAAAACAATCTCAGAATCGCTTGGGTAGGTTTAAGCATTCCGACGTTATTACCACATAAAGTGAAATATGTCAGATTTGAAAAATGGGCTCTGAGCCTTAAAGAGGCTCTGTCACCAGATTTTGCAACCCCTATCTGCTATTGCAGCAGATCGGCGCTGCAATGTAGATTACAGTAACGTTTTTATTTTTAAAAAACGAGCATTTTTGGCCAAGTTATGACCATTTTTGTAGTTATGCAAATGAGGCTTTCCAAAGTCCAAGTGGGTGTGTTTAAAAGTAAAAGTCCAAGTGGGCGTGTATTATGTGCGTACATCGGGGCGTTTTTAATACTTTTACTAGCTGGGCGCTCTGACGAGAAGTATCATCCACTTCTCTTCAGAACGCCCAGCTTCTGGCAGTGCAGACACAGCCGTGTTCTCGAGAGATCACGCTTTGTCGTCACTCACAGGTCCTGCATCGTGTCAGACGGGCGAGGACACCGGCACCAGAGGCTTCAGTTGATTCTGAAGCAGCATCGGCATTTGCAGGTAAGTCGATGTAGCTACTTACCTGCAAACGCTGATGCTGCTGCAGAATCAACTGTAGCCTCTGGTGCCGGTGTCCTCGCTCGTCTGACACGATGCAGGACGTGTGAGTGACGACACAGCGTGATCTCTCAAGAACACGGCTGTGTCTGCACTGCCAGAAGCTGGGCGTTCTGAAGAGAAGTGGATGATACTTCTCATCAGAACGCCCAGCTAGTAAAAGTATTAAAAACGCCCCGATGTACGCACATAATACACGCCCACTTGGACTTTTGCAAGCCTCGTTTGCATAACTACAAAAATGGTCATAACTTGGCCAAAAATGCTCGTTTTTTAAAAATAAAAACGTTACTGTAATCTACATTGTAGCGCCTATCTGCTGCAATAGCAGATAGGTGTTGCAAAATCTGGTGACAGAGCCTCTTTAAGGCCAAAACTAGGCTGCGTCCTTAAGGGGTTAAAGGCAGGAGGCCCTGATCGCAATTCTAATACACTGCACTACATGCGTAGTGCAGTGTATTAGAGCTGTCAGCAACTCACTGACAGCAAGCATAGTCAAGACCCACCATGCTTCTGTAGATGGCATTGCAGGAGGCCATTGTTAGGCCTCCGGTTGCCATAGCGACCATCGGCGCCTGCGATAATGTCGTGGGACGTCAATGGTGCTTTAACCCCTAAGAAGCCTCGATCGCTATTGAACGCATCTTCTAAGGGGTTAATCGATGGGGAGCACTTCGTTCGGTCCCTGCACACTAAGCTGTGATAGCTTGCTGTCGGAAACAGCAGGTATCACAGCTCAAACACACGCTGGGGCACAAGATGGTGCTGTGTGAAATCAGGTCAGTAATATTACCGAGTTGAGCGCAGACGATGCACTCCACACTACGTAATCGTACTGAGCTGAGCGGGAAGGGGTTAATGGCAGTATAGCGCTACCTGCGTTCAGGCCCCTGCCAAGAAACCTGTGATGTCACCATGACATAACAGGCAAACGATTACATAGGGAGAGCATAATGCTTGTAGGATGAGATCTGTGTCCTCCCAGCATTCCTCTTGTGTGCAGATCTAATGGCTACTGGGCATTAGATCACTATTATAAGTACACACAGAGGAACGCTGAGAGGCTGCCGATCACGTCATCCCAGCAACCTACAGACCCAGGGCAATAAGCGTTGAAGAAAGTTAAACAAATCTGTAAAAGGAAAATGTATGAATAAATAAAATTAAAATCCCTTTCTCCCAAACCCCCTGTATAGTCAGGAGCATCCGCTATGATATGGGGGCACGTTACGTGGGTGGTAGCGCAGATTTATAAATCCGAACCCAGCATGATTAGGTCTTGGTCTTCACTGCAGTTTTGGTATTCTTTTCAGGAAACAGGAAGGTCAGGATGGACAGTACTATTCTTCACTCAGCATTAAAAAATGCTGCAGAGAATTTAGATGGTTTTTAACGAGCTTATCATTGGTTAGCAATCTTGCATCTATGGCTATTTGGGGGCCTTCTTGAGTTACTCTGTGGGGGAGGGCTCCCTCAGCAACTAGTTGCCTTAGGGTATGTTCACACATGGCAGATTTACTGCAGAATTTCCATCTGGATTTATGGTATAGCAGTAGCAAAAGAGTGGATGAGATTTTAACAATTCTCATCCCCACGCTAAACTGGTTTTGCTGTGGCATAGTCGCAGATTTGTTGTGGATTTTCCCCAATGAATTCAATTTGGAAGTAAAAATCCACAACAAATGCCTTTTGTTCCGGATTTTGCTGTAAAATAACATGTGGATCAGCAGCGAGCAAAAACAAAAGGCACTATTTTCTCGAAGTTTTAAAGAAAAAAAAGATTATCCTTCCCTTCCCTGACGCTCCGCATATGACCGCAGCAGCAGACATACCTAACGAAATGTCATCACAGGAGGCCGGCTTTACAGAGATCAGCCAGGAGACAAGGCAGGCGTTGCTACAAGAGCGTCAGGAAAGGGAATATGGTTTGTTTTTGTTTTTTTCTCTGCTGTTTTCTACTGCAGAAACCCAACATCCCCGATTCCTTCTTTTTCATATCATTCGCTGTTGGGGAGTCGGGAGTTCCTCATACACACTAGAGGAACAATAGCAAGAATCACAAGCACGGCATTCACCAATTTCAAGACCTCTTCACTTCTTTATTTCATTCCAGGTACATCAAACCGGAACACATGGGCAATTAGGGCAGATGTAATACTCCTGCTACAAGTATTGGCACGACAGCCGTTTTATATCATATGACGATTCGTCCTGGTGCCTCACATGATGTGTGTCATGCATTTATAGCAGTCACATGACCGCAACAAAGTTACACATGTGGTGCAAATTAAAAGAACACACAACATACTCTAGTATAAAAAAAATACAACATTACAGCAATAATATAAAAAAAACCTGAAAAACCATGATCTGGGCAATCTTACATTCATTTTAAATCCATACCATCCCTTACCTTTTCCCATCCCTTGGTTGAACTTGAAGGACATTGTCTTTTTTCAACCGTACTATGTAACTATGTAACCTCATTAAAAAAAATAGTAAAAATGAATTAGTTGAGGTGGGTTGCCGATAACCTTTTCTTTTGTGTACACCATCCCGAATATATACTGTAGATTCACAGCTACGTAGTCGATGTTCTTACCTCCAAAATGAGCTGTGAAGTGCATATTAACACTATTAAGGTACATGATCAATTCCAAAAACTCTTTCGGTGCCAGACCATACCAACAGTACATACAGATGTAGCCATCTTTATCTTTACTTTTAGGCCTCATTTACACGAGCGTGTGCGTTTTGCGCGCGCAAAAAACGCTGCGTTTTGCGCGCGCAAAAGGCACTTGGCAGCTCCGTGTGTCATCCGTGTATGATGCGCGGCTGCGTGATTTTCACGCAGCCGCCATCATAGAGATGAGGCTAGTCGACGCCCGTCACTGTCCAAGGTGCTGAAAGAGCTAACTGATCGGCAGTAACTCTTTCAGCACCCTCGACAGTGAATGCCGAACACAATATACACCAACCTGTGAATAAAAAAAAAATTTCATACTTACCAAGAACTTCCTGCTTCCCCCAGTCCGGGCTCCCGGCCGTTGCCTTGGTGACGCGTCCCTCTCTTGTCATCCGGCCCCACCTCCCAGGATGACGCCGCAGTCCATGAGACCGCTGCAGCCTGTGATTGGCTGCAGCCTGTGCTTGGCCTGTGATTGGCTGCAGCTGTCACTTGGACTAAACTGTCATCCCGGGAGGTCGGACCGGAGTTATCGGTAAGTCAGAACGTCTTTTTTTTTTTACAGGTTCATGGATTTTCGGAGCGGAAGTCACTGTCCATGGTGCTGAACCAGTTTAACGCTTTCAGCACCGTGGACAGTGACTGTCTCCTGACGTCGCGTACCCGAACATTTTTTACCGGTTTCGGTCAAAACGAGTTTGGCCGAACCCGGTGAAGTTCGGTGCGCTCATCTCGAATTTGACACTCCGTTTGGATGTTTGTAAACAGAAAAGCACGTGGTGCTTTTCTGTTTACATTCAGGAGTTTGACAGCTCTTGCGTGATTTTCGCGCATGCAACGCAGGACCGTCCGTGTGGCATGCGTTGTTTTCACGCACCCATTGAAGTCAATGGGTGCGTGTTGCGTGAAAAACGCAAGAATATAGAACATGTCGTGAGTTTTACGCAACGCACTCACGCAGCGCAAAATTCACGCATCGTCTAAACAGCCCCATAGACTATTATAGGTGCGTACGACACGCGTGAAAAGCACGCGCGTCGCACGCGCGTATAATACGCTCGTGTAAATGAGGCCTTAATACATTAACTACACTTTGGCAAGAAACTCTAACTTGACTTTTCATTGGCTTTTGTTGTGTGATATCATGATGCAACAAGTTATCAGATAAAGATGGCTACATCTGTAGTCTATGTATCTAGTCCATAGATGTATGTGCTGTAGGAAAGTATTCGAGATGCAATATACATAAGCAGCCTCAAACAGGCCAAAAAGTATTTGCATACCCATGGGCCTATGCATGCCCTTTGTCAAACCAATTCATTGATGGTACCATTTTCCATAAAAAATTAAGGTATTATGGGACAATACAAATAGGAGAGAGTCACAAATAATTAGTATAACGTATCTTTTTTTTCCCATGTGTCCTTAGTCTATGTATCGCAGCAAGACCATCCTGATGTACAATGCAGGTATAGAAGCTCTGCACATCAATGCAGGCCAGCTGGTAAGAGTTATTCAAAATGAACCCTCCAATCATTTAAAGGAAAGCCTTAGTGCCAGCTAAATAAGAGGGTACACTTTTTCAACAAGTGAACGCAAATTGTAATCAAAATATTCCGAGAGGGGCAGTGGGGGACCCACATCCTGCCACGATGGGACGTCCCAGGTGATCAACTAACGATTGTGAATTTTTGGTACAAAGTACCATTTAGGGGCAATAGGGTTAAAGGATACATCTTTTCCTGGATATAATCCCCGTCTCAATTCCCTTTCTGATGAGTGATTGTAATCTGTTGCTATGCACAGGTACAGGGTTGCCACGTAATGGAATATATACACTTTTATTACCCTGTTGACATGTAGACTCATATAAAAATCTTTTGACATCACTACGATTTTGCCACATTTGTCGGCAGGCTTAAAGGGGTTGTCCACTTTTAAAAAAGAATCAAGCAATACCTATTAAATACTAAAGTATTTTTAAAATATACTTACCGTCTCAAAGTTGCAGATGTCTTCTAATTCCGTCTGTCAGTCAGAATTTTTCTCTTCCGCTGATGTCTCGTTCAATCCTGACTTCCGGACGAGCACCTCTTCCGGTCTTCTTGCTTCTTGTGGAGTAACTTACAATATTTTGCTCATGCACATTAAAAGCAATTTCATTGTGCATGCGCATTAGCAGTAAGTTCATTGAGCCTGTGTTCGAGGCATCCAAGCATCCACAATACACAGTGCCCGCGCGCCCCGCAAAGATGGTATCTACAGCGATAATGGCACTGAGGAATAACTACATAGTGCCATAATCACTGTTGATACTATCTTTGCAAGGCGCGCAGGAACTGGGGGACAACATGAATGAAAATAAAATAGTGCTCGCATTAAGACGTAATCTAAGAAAGAATGGGGCGGATATTGAGGAGGCTTATGATGCCTTTAAATACAGGCGCAATGTACAGACTTAATGCGACTTGCGCAATGATATTGCTTTTTATTGCACATGCGTAAAATATTGTAAACAAACTACAATATAAACAATACAGCGTAAAGCTGATTTTAATGAAATAAAATTGTTTAAACTAAAGTCGGGACAAAATTAAAAGGCAGCAGCATTTTAATAAAAAATAGTCATGGAAAACTCCTTTAATAATTAAGTCCTGTCGACATTTTAGCCATCACAGAGTGCAAAGCTCACGATCAGTGAGATTATGTGGATCCTGGCTGTATACAAGTGCTCTCATATAATTTTTTACCAATGTGCAAAGGATGGCAAGAGCACTTCCTGGTATGATGGGGTTAGATTATTTAATACCCCCTTTAAAATATTATTTTTAAATCAATCCAATTTTATTGATACAAACACAGAAATAAAATAACACATGGACATTCACATTTCAATTTTCCAACATCGTATACAATAGTTACAGCATATCAGAAAAACCCCAACAGCCCCCCATCATATCTCCACCTATTGTTTCTAGTACCGTTCCTGGCCAGAGCTCATTTCTCTTATCAAGTTTCCCCACCACCCCTTCTTTGCTCCCAACTCTATCACCTCCAGTTCCTCAGACGACTCTTGCCCTTAGTCTACTCAGTTCAGGTGACAGCACCTCAGGACAGGCCAACCATCTGCTCCATTGTTTATCAAATTTTCCTTCCGTGCCCCTTTTCGAATATATCTTATGCTCCATCAGGATATTATAATTCAACATTCCTACAATTTCCCTCATCCCTGGTGGCTCCGCGTCCAACCAGTGTTTAGCAATACATTTCCTCGTTTGATATAATATTTTTGCAATTGCCAGACTTGCCATTCTGTCACTCTCCAATTCTCCCACCGCTCCCAACAACATAACTTTAGGGTCTGCCGCCAATTCCCGACCATACACCTGCTTTATCAGATCCAGTACTTCCCCCCCCCATAGGGTCCTCAGGGCCTCACATGACCAAAACATATGTAATATGTCCGCCTTCTCCTCCGAGCACCTAGGACATTTAGCATCCGCTCTAATACCCATCTGTTTTAATACCCACGGGGTGCGGTACACTCTATGTATCAGGAAGAGTTGGGATCTCATCTGCGCGAGACTGAGTGATAAGTGACATGTGTATGCTAATATCTCCTCCCACTCCTCTTCGGTCAATGTACCGACATCCTGTTCCCATTTCGCTTTTACCAGCACCATCGGGTTTGCCAGGTGTTTGGACAGTAAGCTCCTGTACGCCATTGAGATGAGGCCTTTGGTCGTGTCAGCCCGTCCCACATACTCTAAGACCCCAAGAGCACAAACCGTCAGGTCCACTACATGCGCCTGTAGGGTATGACGGATCTGCAAATATTGGTAAAACATATTGTGCTCCAGTGCAAATAGGTCTTTCAACTGCTGAAATGATCTCAGCATGTTATCATCATACAGGTGTTGTAGTCGCCTAACCCCTGCCAACTCCCATTTTTGCATGCCCTCTAATTGGTATAATTCCCACAGGACCGGATTATGCCATAGGGGAGTATATTTGGTACACATTCCCACTCCCAGGATCTGTTTGCATTGCCACCATATTTTATGTATCAGGAGTAACGTTGGTTTAGCACTCGCCAATCTCTTAAATGTATGCGCTTCCAGACCCTCTAGTGGGTTAAGTCCTCCCCCCAAATATGACAATAAACGTGCGCTAGAGCCCCATGTCTCTGTGTCCTCCCACCCCTTAAACTGTTGGCTCTGGGCAGCCAGGTAATATATCCAGGCATTTGGCAGCGCGACCCCTCCTTCGTCTTTAGGCAATTGCAATTTCTCCAATTTAATCCTTGGAACCCCTTTTTTCCAGACCAGATCCCGAAAGAGATTGTGCAGTTGTCTGAACCAGTGCTTAGGTATCCATACTGGGGAGTTATGAAGAATATATAAAACTTGAGGCATAAGGATCATCTTGATTAGGTTAGTCCTCCCCAGAGCAGAGAGCGGGAGCCTGTTCCAGGCGTCCACCTTATGTTTCACCTTGAGCAGCAGTGGTAAAACATTCAAAGACATATAGTCTTGAACCCTAGCCGTCACCTTAACCCCTAGGTATGTAAATTCAGAGACTATCGGAATCTGGGGTCCCACTCCAGTATCTACAATATTCACCGTGTCAAGTGGCATCAGAGCAGACTTGGTCCAGTTAATATTTAATCCCGAGAACTCCCCAAACCTTGTGATCGTGTCCATTACTACCTCCAGTGTTCTCAGTGTCCGTCATATATATTAAAATATCGTCTGCATATAGTGACATTTTTTCCTCCATTTCCCCATATTGCAAGCCTCTTATGTGCTCCTCCTGTCTTATGAGGCACGCCAGTGGCTCTACCGCCAAGGCAAACAGCAATGTTGACAGTGGGCACCCCTGGCGCGTACCCCGGGCCAGCGAAAATCTCTCGGACAATGCACCATTCACCCGTATGCGGGCTGTAGGGGCCACATACAGCAACTGTACCCACTTCACGAAGTTAGGGCCGAATCCCATCTTTTCTATTACTCGCCATAAGTACCCCCATTCTACACAATCGAACGCTTTCGCGGCATCTAACGTTAGCACAGCCCTCCCTCCTTGATCATCCGGTGTCGCCTAAAGATTTAGAAACAGCCGCCTGAGGTTGACAGCCGTCGATTTGGAGGGCATGAACCCCGATTGATCTTCATGCACAACATGCTGTACCACCCTATTCAGCCGCAGCGCCAATATCTTTGCCAAAATCTTAACATCCGATGTCAGCAAGGATATTGGTCTGTAGGACTCTGGTAATTGACTGTCTTTCCCCTCTTTTGGGAGAACCACTATCGTCGCCTCATATAGGGAGTCTGGTAGTTTACCTCTGTCAAAGCTATCCTGCAAAGTACTCAAGTAGTGTGGCGCTAACTCCGTCCCATATTCCTTATAGATTTCCCCTTGTAACCCATCTGGACCTGGAGCTTTCTCATTTGCCATATCCCTTATCGCCTGTTCCAGCTCCTCCAGTGAAATAGGTGCCTCCAAGCTTTCACGGTCCTCCCGGCCCAAGGTAGGCAAATTAATGTTTCCCAGATACTCGTCCAAGTGCTGTGTGTTGTAATGCACTTTGGATGTGTATAGGTCAATATAAAACCGCTGAAATATTTGCAAGATTTGCCCCGTATCTGTCTCCACCCTCCCCCCTCCCCCCTAAGACCATGAATGAAATTATTACTCCCATGCGGCTTTGCCATCCTAGCGAGTAGCCTCCCCGCCGTTTCCCCTTCTTCATAGTATTTCTGTTTAAGGAATAAGCGTTTATTATCCGCCATTGCTAGTTGGTGGTTTTTCAACAACGTCTGTGCCTCCACCCAATGTCTAAGTGTCTCCTTGGACCCCTCTTCTACATGTCTCCCTTCTGTTTCTGTCACCCGATCCTCTAGACTTTCTCCCAATTGCCTAGATTTAGTTTTTATTCGTTTAATATGTTGAATGAATACTCCTCTCAACCATTCTTTCATGGCGTCCCATAATACCCCTCGCGGCACTGACTCAGTATTAAAATGGAAATATTCTTTTATCAAGTTCTGTATTTCCCCGCCATCCATCAATTTTAGCCAAAATGTATTCAGCTTCCAATTCCCGGGGTTCCTGGTAGGCCTTTCACCCACTTCCAGCGTCACCGCCATCGGAGAGTGGTCTGACAACGCTCTCTGTAGATATTCAATTTGCGCTATATACGGCACTGCTGAAGCTGAGCATGCTACCAAGTCTATTCGTGAAAGAGACTGAAATGTGGACGATGCACACGAGTACTGCCTCACCCCTGGATGTTTATCTCTCCAAATATCCCGCAAACCCAATTCCTCCATTAATCTTCCAAAGGCAGTCAGGTCACCCCTTTGCCCCCCCCCTCCCCTATGGAACCTATCCAAACCTTCAGACATCACTGCATTAAAATCCCCCATCACGATTAGCGGTACCTCAGGCCACCTGGAGAGTTTCTCCGTTACTCGTTTAAGTACAATGCTAGAATAAGGCGGAGGGATATACAGCACTACTAGAATACACTCCCAGTGATATATAGTACAGTGCACTCCCACATACCTCCCCTCCTCATCCGAGAAAGACGAATGACAAACAAAGGGAAGACTCGTGTATCAGCAAACTCACCCCCCTAGAATAAGTCGTATGAAAGGAGTGAAACCCATGTGCGATCCACACTCTCTGCAATAAGGACACAGATTCTCTAGTCAGATGCGTTTTTTGCAGCCCCACTATCAGGGCATTTTGCTGTTTAACACAGTTAAAGATTGCATTGCCTGTTGTTTCCTAGCTTCCCGTATTCCCCGGACATTCCAGGATAGACATTTAACCGATCCCATCAGGCGCCATATCATTGAGAAATCTGTTACTACTCCAGCCTGCTCCAGTCAAGATATTAGGCCGTGCGTTCCCTCCCTCCCCCCCAACGAAACCTCCCCTCCGAAAAGGGTCAGAGCGACATGTACTGTCTCTCCTATCCAGCAGAAACGCACCATAGTGCGAACTTTTGACATGCCCTATTGGCATCTCCCTTTGAACCATTTAACTTTCTCACCACTTCCAGTGAGCGCTGGCTCCCACTGCTATTCGTATGTAATAAACAATCCCACACAATCAGCAGAATTTACAGATACATTAGGTACCCAGTAACGATCCCACAATATCATCGCCATCAAGTGCGGCCACTCTGTTAAAAGGATACCACCCTGCTGTGTTTCAGACAAGGGTGTTCACACACCGGAGAACTGCATAAGAACATATAAAGTACTACAGTCCCGCAACCGCCAACATGGCTCCAGACTTCACCGCCCAGGCGGGCTTTCACGCATCCTCTTCTCCAGCCGGTCTCCGCAGCCGTGCCTCATTGCTATCCAGCCATCTGGCAGCCTCTCTGGGGTTCTCAAAGAACGAAGCAGTCCCAAATGCAACCATCCGCAATTTAGCCGGATACATCATGGAGTATGGTATGGACAAGTTCCTCAGACGCTTCTTTACGTCCCAATATTGCAGCCGCTTCTTCTGTACTTCCGCAGAGAAATCCGGATAAAAGGATATTTTAGCGCCATTGATGGAGATATCCTGCCGTTCACTTGCCTTCCTCAGTATCTTATCTCTATCCTTGTAATGTAACAGCTTCACTGACAGGTCTCGGGGGTCTCCCCGGTGGTCCCGGTCTGGTAGGTACTCTGTGCGCCCTTTCAACAGCATATAAAGGAGACGGCTCTTCCCGGCCAAACTGCTCCAGCAGCCATTTTTCAAAGAACTCATCCGAGTTATTGCCCTCCGTTTTTTCCGGCACTCCTACCAAACGCACGTTGTTTCTGCGTAACCGATTTTCCAAATCATCCGCCTTAGCCTGCAGGGCTACCACCGCCAAGGACTGAGACTGCACATCACGTCTGAGCTCCGGCAAAACATCTTCCACTTCAGACACTCTCCCCTCAACAACTGTGGTTCTCTCTGCCACTTTCTGTAAATCATTTCGTAACAGCAGAATATCTTCCTTCAGGCTTCCCACCTGCCCAGTCAGCATAGATAAGATCAAGGAATTCTGCTTCACCGCAGCAAGTATGTCTGTGAGGGTAGGCTCCTTCACCTAGTCTCTCCTGTGGTGCGTTCTGCCTCCATCTTCCTCACCACGCCTGTCCCGCCGCTGACTACCCAGCTCTTCCTCCTCCTCACTAACCGTGTCCTCTCCCAGCACGGAGTATCTGGAGCCTGAGGCCATGCTGTCTGCCTTCCCACTGCTAGCCACCGGCGTCTTGCCTGCTGCAGATCCGCTCGCACGAGGGGTTCTTGCAAATCTCTCCAGCCTGTCTGCTGTTTCAGACCGCATGTGTCTGCTCCTGCATTCAGTCTCCTCGGCGCCATCTTGTCTTCTCGGCCCCGGACTCGCCGGCTGCGTTTTTTGTTTCTTAGATCGGGTCATTGCAGCTGTGCTAAGCGGTATCGACTCCTCCAGCTTCCCAGCCTCCAGGTCGTTGAATATTACCGGGTAAAACAGGGATAATCAGTACTTTCAGGATGGACACAGCGGGAGCTCCAGCCACACACGTCCTCTTACATCTGCTGCTAGGCCACGCCCCCCCTTTAAAATATTCTAATTCAACCGTTTTATCTGACACTTCCATGCCCATTAATTCCACCAGATCCTGTAATGTCTCAGATTCTTTATCTGTAAAATTTTCATGTAGGCTGAACCCCAAGGGGAGAAGATATACTGGTATATTCCTACTGTTACTATCTCTAGAAATAAAATTCTGTGCATGATGGGAGTATTAGTGGGTTGTACTCGAGAGTCCTGGAATACCAGTATTGCCCAAAAATGATTAATTAGACTGGAATACCTGTGTTTCATCCACTAACTGCACCAGGTAATCTGTTTCCTCTTTATTCCACCTCTCCTTATATCTCTGTAACCTCTTTCTCCCCCGCCCTCTCCGCGTCCACGGGTAAACTCAGTGAGACAGATGTTACTGGATTCTGATTTCAGTGAGGATGGTTAAATTGTTGTCTTTTTTTAGAAAACATATTACGCTGTAATTATTTTTTATTTTAAGAGAAACATGTGCAATGTAGGGGTACCGCGATGAGGTCCAACGTGTCCTCTACATATGCAAACTTATTGTTATAACTTTATTTGAACAAGATTTTATATAATTATCCTGACCTTTCCAATTTGTGAATGGCTAGATGAGATACATAGACAACATCGTTTTTGTGTGGTCAGGGACGGAAGATTCTCCTACTGAGTGGTTAAGCCATTTTAAATGGGATTTATTTGTGTCTCCTCTTTTTGGATACCAAGCTATATATACAAAATTACCTTTTGATTACTGATCTGTACGTTAAGAGATCGGATAGAAATAACACCTTGAGATATGTGAGACAACATCCAAAAAAAACATGATTGAGTCGCTATCGGTCAATTACTATGGATTAGAAGAATAGTGGCTGATGAAAAATTGGTTGATGAGTGCTTGAATGGGATGTGCAGGTTTTTTATGGATCGTGGGTACCCGAAGACATTCTTTATGTCTGTTAACTAATCAGTGAGAGCATGTACACTAGAATAGGTACTTCATGGGAGGAATCCGGGTAAATGTAATCCTAGTATCCCATTTGTGTCTACTTATACTATCCTGAAACCAATACTAACCTGAAACAAATTTTTCGCAATGGAATTCGTTGTTGAAAATACACAGCATTATACATTAGCAGCAATATGGATGAGAGAGAACTAATCTCAACCAAACGCTTCATAAATACTGAGCGGGAAAAAGAGGCCGGCCTTCTAAATGCTGCAGTTTTCAACAGCTGACATTCCAGACTAAAAACTGCACCACAGTTTGGTGTGGTTTCTTGTCCGGAATCCCCTTGTGGCACACCGGGTCGGATACGCTGCGTGCTTTTACGCAGCGTATCCTCCCCGTGTGAACTCAGCCATATAGTGATAGGTGATTCGGGGATGTGGATATTCCCAGGATCTATAAACTATGATTAAAATAATTATACATACCCGTGTTAATATATTAAAATTGATAATTTAAGAGGTCAATGAAGAGTAATACTGTTTAAATGTAAAAAAAGGATGATGTGCAACTGGTGTCCCGTTTTTTTGGCCTCTGTCTGTAATATATGGGCGGTGACCATGCAAACGTGACTCCAGTATGATGCCATTGAGTCGGGTCACTTATCACGCTCAGGAACGTGAGCATGGTATCTAGACAACATGAACACTTTCAAGACGTACACTTCATTTAGCACAAGGACAGTGGAGAGAGCTGGATGCCGATTTGATGTGTTACCTGCATTTCAAGATCTATGCATTTTTGGGATCTTTTTATACAGATTTCTATCTTGAATTCAAATGACTGAGTCACTGATTACTACACCGTGTCCAAATTATTATTAAGTGTCATAAACATTTAATTATTAGTTTTTCAATTAAACTCATGGATGGTATTGTGTCTTAGGGCTCTTTGGGTCATTGTAATCAATCTCAGACACCTGTGATAATTAGTTTGCCAGGTGTGCCCAATCAAAGGAAAACTACTTAAGAAGGATGTTCCACATTATTAAGCAGGCCACAGGTTTCAAGCAATATGGGAAAGAAAAAGGATCTCTCTGCTGCCGAAAGCGTGAAATAGTGCAATACCTTGGACAAGGTATGAAAACATTGGATATTTCAAGAAAACATAAGCGTGATCATCGTACTGTGAAAAGATTTGTGGCATGGATCAGAGCACAGACGGGTTTGTTCAGATAAAGGCATAATGAGGAAGGTTTCTGCCAGACAAATTAATAGGATTAGGAGAGCAGCTGCTAAAATGCCATTGCAAAGCAGCAAATGGGTATTTGAAGCCGCTGGTGCCTCTGGAGTCCCGCGAACCTCAAGGTGTAGGATCCTCCAGAGGTTTGCAAGTGTGCATAAAGCTATTATTCGGCCACCCCTAAACAATGCTCACAAGCAGAAACGGTTGCAGTGGGCTCATAAATACATGAAGACTAATTTTCAAACCGTGTTGTTTACTGATGAGTGCCGTGTAACTGTGGATGGTCCAGATGGATGGAGTGGTGGATGGTTGGTGAATGGCCAGCATGTCCCAACAAGGCTGCGACGTCAGCAAGGAGGTGGCAGAGTCATGTTTTGGGCTGGAATCATGGGGAGAGAGCTGATAGGCCCCTTTAGGGTCTCTGACGGTATGAAAATGACCTCTGCAAAGTACATAGAGTTTATGACTGACCAATTTCTTCCGTGGTACAAAAAGAAGAACCGTGCCTTCAGTAGCAAAATTATCTTCATGCATGACAATGCACCATCTCATGCTGCAAAGAATACCTCTGTGTCATTGGCTGCTATGGGCATAAAAGGATAGAAACTCATGGTGTGGCCCCCATGTTCCCCTGACCTCAACCCTATTGAGAACCTTTGGAGCATCCTCAAGCAAAATATCTATGAGGGTGCGAGGCAGTTCACATCAAAACGGAAGCTCTGGGAGGCTATTCTGACATCCTGCAAAGATATTCAAGCAGAAACTGTCCAAATACTCACAAATTCAATGGATGCAAGAATTGTGGAGGTGATATCAAAGAAGGGGTCCTATGTTAACATGTAACTTGGCCTGTTAAGGTTTTTTTGATTTCTGTAAATATGATGCTGCAAATTCAACCAATTACCATTTTAGTTCTCTTTACAACCTTTAAAATGTTTTGATCTCTGTTGTGCATAGTAATTTTAAACAGTGCATTTTGAGTTTTTTACTTCTAAAAAAAAAATCTTATCATTAGATTTGTTCAATAAAATTTGCATTATACTCCAACGGTTGATGGCTTGAAGATTATACTGACTGTCATTTGCATCGACTATTTAGGAAAATCAGCGAAAAATAACATTTGCATAATAATTTGGAACGCGGTGTAAATAATGTATTTACAATGGGGTTGTAATAACAAAATTTGGACTTCAATACCGATACTTTGTGTAGTATTGCGATTCTCGATACCAAAACGATACTTCTCCAACAATAATAAAACAAAAAGTTCTTGTTCTTCCATTTCCTAATGTGAGGTATATGGTGTGATGAATTTTGAACCTCCAAGTGCCTCACGTTACTGTTTCTGGTAGTTACAGCCGAGGAAGCGTGATCTCGTTGTAACCTGTCATTTACCGCGTAATGTCGCGAGATTATGCGTCCTCTGCTGTAACTACCACAGACAGAGTAACGAAGTGCAGAGGTTGTGAATAGACATTCCGTGGAATGTCTATTCACTGTCTAAACACTTCAGTATCGTTAATGTGTAAGTATAAGACAGCACATAGCGATCTAACAGGATCCCTATGCACTGTGTAAATGAATGGTGAGGAGTGCATGATGCTGATTGGTCAGCGTCATACACTCCCCTGTACAACGCCCACTTGGTCTAAAGTGAAAATACGCCCACTTGGGCATTAAGCAACTCATTAGCATAAATCTAAAACCGCTAATAATGTGGTAAAAATAGATAGTTTTTTTTTTAAAAATAAAAACCATTACTGTCACCTACATTATAGCGCCGATCTCCTTATCTAGGACATAGGGCACTTATAATGTGGTGACAGAGCCTCTTTAACCCTATCATGTTTCTCAGTCAAATTGGACAACAGGTACATGATGGGATTAATTACTATTAATGAGAGGCACATGGAGGTATAAAATTCATAACACCTGGGGGTGGAGCTTGGTTCTTGACTGGAATGGCTGTCTGACCACCTAGCTCCTGCATCTTTTTAGCTCTAAAGCGGCACACTGAGTTTGATCCCTGCCAAATTTCTCCATATTCATCCCTCATTACGGTCTGCTTGAAGGACCCAAATATCCTGCTCCCGGATTGAATTTTTATTGGTGGTTTGTGGACTCGCAGCTCTCCCCTGAGTTTTGGCCTGGTGAATACCAACTCATCTGGAGCCATCCGGCAGCGGGCAGGTCACATCTGTACTGCCTTGCACGCCGGACGACTAGCTGTGGCATCTGAAGGTTATTTGCAGCTATATTTACATACCTGGAGAATGCTGATCTATTGCAGCCTACCACGAGGTCGCATCCTCGGCTTTCGATTAGTGGTGTGCCACCCCGGTGACTTCCGACGTGCGTACATCTGCCGCTAATTCCTCTCTCGTCTTCCGACCTCGAGGCTCTACTGACTTAGCTCCTCGGAGGGTGCAGGATTGCACCGCTCCCGTATCATCCCGCTGGCTGTATTTAGGTCCCAACCAGGATAAACGTCTGGAAGCCTACTCACCTAGTGCAGCCTAACTTGTGGCGGCATCCCCGGATTCAATGGTTGACACGGTGCCTTGGGCGGAAATTCCGCTGTGCGCCAACTCGCCGCCTCCTTCTCTCTCGTCCTTAATCACAGGTAGACTAACTTTATATCTGACATCCTGCATTCTTCTGAAGGCGATCGGAGCCCAGAGCTGTCTTTGGTCTCAGGTATGAACTGACACTCTATCTGTGACACTGGGGTCTGGATTCTCTGGGGGACTGCATCTTTATATATTACCCTTTATTGGAGCCTGAAGGGGTTCATATACACTTCTTTGCGAACACTCCTATTCTTAACAGAAGAACGTTGTCCTTATAATTTTGGAAATGGTTAAAAGAAGGGGCAAGTCTATAGGCCCCAGGAAACGGACTGCGTACTTTAATGCTATGTAACCTAATTCTGATGTCCCTGTGGATGTGGACACCGGGGAATTAGTTGCAACAGCTTTGTCGAATGTCCCTACTGTTCCATTAGGAGTTTCAATCTCTGCTTTGGCGTCTGAAGGGGTCCCAGCCTCGCAGGATAACAGGGATAGCTGTAAACGGTCATTAATAATATCCACCACAGCATCTCCCATAAGCAAGGGGCCTGCTACTAAAAAGAATACTACCTCGACACTGGGGGAAATGTTAAACTCCACGACTGATCTGGAAAGTTGGGCTGTGGAAAACTTTCCGTCCTCTTCTGTTCCAATTACAGAGGATTCTCTTAAGAACATGCTGGTCATACTGCAAAACAATATTTCAAAGAGAGTCTCCACTTTAGCCAATAACATTCAGTTGAACATCGATGCCATTGGGACTAGAATAGATCATTTGGAACATGAGATGGCAGAATTCTCCGCTGCTCATAATGAGTTATTGGACGATCATAATTCACTGGAGGATGAAGTACAGTGGCTAAAATCTAAGGTGGCAGATGCGGAAGATAGGTCCAGGAGAAATAATATTAAAGTTAGAGGTGTTTCAGAAGATGTTGCTACTTCTGAGATAGATGATTAAATCAAACGGCTGTTTAAAGCGTATCTCCAATGACATTCATAGCTCCAAACCGTCCCGTATCCAGCGAGACAGTCCTGGTTTCTCACCGCTGTCCCGCCGTCCCGGGCAGTCTGCAAAATGTCCCGCTGGGCGCTGCAGCTGTTTAAAAACAGCTGATCGCTGCTGACAGGCGCCCTGCATGCCAGACGACTGCAGCAGCGATCAGCATCTGAAGAAGGCAGGAGTCTTGTGGCGGTGTTCTGACTGGGATCGATGCCGGCCCGGGAGTGGAGCAGTCAAGTCACCTGACCTGTCATCTGACCTCACCGGTCAGCTGACTGGACGGGTCCACTCCTGGGCCGGCATCGACGCCAGTGAGAACGCTGCTGCAAGACCTCCTGCCTTCTTTTGACGATAAGTGACGTCAAAGCAGAGCGGAGAGTGGCAGCAGTAGGCTACCTCTACCGCTCTCTGCTCTGGCGGCATTGTGGCACAAAGTATAAGGGGGTTGTGTGGCACTATGTACAAGGGGGAAGGGGGTTCTGTGGAGCTATCTACAGGGGGCTGTGTGTGGCGCTATCTACAGGGGGGCTGTGTGTGGCGCTATCTACAGGGGGCTGTGTACGACCCTATCTACAGGGGGGGCTGTGTGCGACGCTATCTACAGGGGGGGCTGTGTGCGACGCTATCTACAGGGGGGGCTGTGTGTGGCGCGATCTACAGGGGGCCTGTGTGGGTTATCTACAGGGGGGCTGTGTTTCGGAGCGATCTACAGGGGGCTGTGTTTGGAGCAATCCAGAGGGGGCTGTGTGTGGCACTATCTACAGGGGGCCTGTGTGGGTTATGTACAGGGGGGCTGTGTGTGGCGCTATCTACAGGGGGCTGTGTGTGGCGCTATCTACAGGGGGACTGTGTGTGGTGCTATCTACAGGGGGGGCTCTGGTGCGTCAAACACCGCCCGCCCGCGCACACCCGCAAACTCCCACGCGTGCGCACTCGCAAACTCCCGAGCGTGCGCACTCGCGAGCGTCCACCGGCGACCGCACGCACCGACAGCGCATGCGTCCGCGAGCTCGGACCCGCCTGGAACCACGCACCGAATTTTGAGGCAGATTTTGACCTGCCCACACTATCTTGCCGCGTTTTTTGCCCGCGGCGATTGAGGACAGCAGACAAAAAATGCAGCGAAAAATGAATTTTCTGCCTCCCATTGATTTAGATGGGAGGTCAGAGGCGGAACAGCGGCAAGAAAGGACGTGCTGCTTTTTCTTTTTTCCGCGACTGGCTCCCATTGATTTCAGATTAAATCAATGGGAGGCGGTTTTGGAAGTTGTTTGGTGCTGATTCTGACGCAGTGTCCGAGTCAATATCAAGGCCCAAAAACTCTGTGAACTGGGCCTTATTGTTAGGGCTTATTCAGACGAACGTGTAATACGTCCGTGCAACGCGATTTTCACGCGCCTCGCACGGACCTATGTTAGTCTATGGGGCCGTGCAGACTGTCCGTGAGTTTCATGCAGCGTGTGTCCGCTACGTAAAACTCACGACATGTCCTATATTTGTGCATTGTTCGCGCATCACGCACCCATTGAAGTCAATGGGTGCGTGAAAATCACGCCCAGCACTTCCGCAGCAGTATAAACTATGAATGAAAACAGAAAAGCACCACGTGCTACAAACATATAGAGTGTCATCATGATGGCGGCTGCGCGAAACTCACGCAGCCACGCATCATACGCTGCTGACACACGGAGCTGTTATGGACCTTTTGCATGCACAAAACGCCACGTTTTTTGCCCGCGCAAAAAGCACACGCTCGTGTAAATGCGGCCTTAGGGTAGGAACACACTAGTCATGAACACTGCAGATTTTATGCAACACATTTTATTGTGGAAAATCCGCAGCGTCTTACAGTCGCAGCAGAGTGGATGAGATTTGAACAAATCTCATTCACACGCTGCAAAAAAAAGTGACCTGCAGTGTGGCTTTTTAAACTGCAGCATGTCAATGTATTCTGTGGAATCGCTGCTCCTCTGTTGCGGAAATGCTGCGGTTCTGCCGCAAAAATCACAAATGAGAAAAAAAAAAGGTACTTTTTTAAATTGATAAAAAAGTTTAGACTTCCCCCGGCCGTAGTTTAGGTGACGCGATCCTCTATTCTTAGCGCAGCCCGGCCTCCTGTCATGACGTTTCATCCCATGTGACTGCTGCAGCGGTCACATGGTCTACAGCATCATCCCAGGAGGCGGGGCTACGTTCAGAAGAGAAAGATGCGTCACCTAAACTACGGCCGGGGCAAGTCTAAACTTTTTTTTCCCTGCAGGATTCCCGCAGCGGATATGCCTCACGAAACCTGTGCCACTATTTGGTGCGGTTTTGCTGGCGGAATTCCCTGCGGCTACCGGGGCGGATAAGCTGTGGAGTTTTACTCAGCGTATCCGCCTAGTGTGTCCCTTATGATGTCGCTCCTGGAGCTGCTGCCGGTCTCTAAATAGGCAATTGGTCCAGTAGAATTTGGAATTATTTTTTTTGGTGAACCAGCTTAAAATAAATACAACACTTTTGTGTTAGGGCCTGTTCACATCACCGTTCGCTTCCGTTGCTTTTGAACTCCAGAAGGTAGTACAGGATCCTATTGGTTGTTTTCCTATCCTGGTATGCACTGTTAATAATACTTTATACACGATTATGAGTGTCTACGTTTCCAATTGTAGACCGGGGAGTTTTTTTTCTAAATTGTTGTTCAAAATTCAAGCTGTACAGCAGGGATGTCTTATTGTTGGGGGAGATTTCAACGCTGTGCTGGGAAGGGTTATGGACTCCACCAATGCTAGAAGATATAATGATTGTCAAAACGTTTTAAAATTATTTTATTAATGGTATTATAAAAACGGCACTATGCCAAAGATTCTGAGTACAAGCATAGGCAGCACAGATCAAAAGTCCAGATTGGAGTGTCTGGCATATGGTGATTGAGGGTTAACTCTGCCTCATATATAACTTTGATATACCCCACCAGACATAGTTTGGATATTGTGTCGTAGTTGGAGGACCTATCTCTCTCCTTCCCGTTCATTTTTTCATCACTTTTTTATATAACGTCCATCTGGTAGTGTGTATGGGCCTAATGGTCCATGTAAACAAAATACCCTACATAATTGTAGGACTCTGTCCTTTATATACACACTTGGCTATTTATCCCATTGTCATCATGTACCTCCTACGGTTTACCATCTGCTATTTTATGCATGTAGCTTAATATATTATTCTGCTTTATGCATCTAGCTAAATCTCAATATTCAGCACAGCCAGGGGATTATGGGTTTGAACTTGATAGTATTCATATCTATAGCGATCGGTAAATACTCCATATGCTGCCTGAATTTGCATATCCTTATTGCATTCACTTCCATTGTCTGTATACACACAGCTGTGTGTTACGTAGCCGCCTGAAGTTCCCCTAGTTACCGTTTGATGCTTGATGCATTCTTTCCATTGGATGCTAGGTTACTATGTGGCCTCATCAGCTGATGGGCGTCTCCGTGACTCTTGACGCACCGATTGGTCGAGGCTCAGATGACGCGTCCTGTGAGGCAGGGCTAAGCCCTATAAGGCTTTTGAGTTTCCCCGGCGCTCACTGAACCAGCTATCAGTGTTTAGTGCACGCCGGATATATACCCCTGAGGACGCTCCCCTGAGTATACAGGGGCGCAGAAACGCGTTGGGAATAATATTGCATATCACTGGCAAAACAGACCATTGATTTATATGTTTATAAGCCTCTTTTGGAGTGTTGGTGTGATACACATTTGCTATCAGTGTATCTTAAAACACCTCAATAAAGGCAATACTTGTGTATCGCTCTGGCAAGTAGATCAGTAGTTTATTTCACTACTCCTGTGCGGTGTTGCAGTGGCTTATGAGGCAGAGTTAACCCTTAATCACTCCAATCTGGACTTTTGATCTGTGCTGCCTATGCTTGTACTCAGAATCTTTGGCATAGTGCCCTTTTTATAATACCATTAATAAAATAATTTTAAAACGTTTTGACAAGCAGTAAAATATTTATTATTAATTCAAACGTATATCCACTATACCATTATTGGAATTCAAAGATATAATGATTCTATCTCTTTAAAAATATCAGATGGGGACCTGTTTGATGTGTGGAGATGCCAGCACGGTACTGAACGGGATTATACTTTCTTTTCCTCGCCAGGTCAATCGTACTCTCACATCGACTTCTTCTTGACTGATAGGAATGTTCTCCTTCTAACAAAGTCTTCCTCTACAGGGGTTATTACTCTGACCACACTCCTGTATCCATAGTTGTTGTGGAAAAATTTAGTTCTCCCCCTCCATCTCAATGACAACGTAACAATTTTATCCTACTCCACCCTGACTATCAATAACGCATAAAAAATGCTCTGGTGTCATACTTTGAGATTAATTCACCCTCCGGTTTCTAATCCACAATCCTTGTGGAATGATCACAAGGCGTTTATGCGAGGTATTCTCATTCAAGCAGGTGCCCAAGCCCAGCGCGACAGGGTGAGAGAAGTATCTGCCACAATAGCTAACATTACCCAACTTGATTCCCCATACAAACAGTCCCCTCAGTTGATCGTTCACGGGCCATCCGTGGCTTACAGATGCATCTACAGACTCAGTTGGCATCCAAATACGATTTTGTTTTAAAAAAATACCAGCTCAACTCATATGTCCATAGCAATAGGGCTGGATTTTTTCTGGCTCGCAGACTTAAAAGTTTCTCGAATAATTATAAAATAGCTCATCTGAAAGGAGATGGAGGTGATAAAATAATTGACTCTAGACAAATAGTGAACATTTCAGACAATATTATGAATCTCTATACAATTTATCTTCAGACCTGAAGAGTCACTAGCCTACCCAGCAAGAGATCTCATTTTTGGCCTCAATTCAACTGCCCACTATAAACTCTAAAACTCTCGAAGGGTTGTCCGCCCCTATCACTATTACGGAAGTTTCAAAGACCATATCCTCTCTTGAGCTCTTTAAAGCCCCCGGCAAAGACGGGTTCAGTAATAGTTATTACAAAAAGTATGTTGATGTCCTATCCCTGCACCGACAATGGTGTTTAACAAAGCAGCAACTGATGGCTATTTCCCAGTAGAAATGCTCTCGACGACTAATGTTACAATAAAAAATCCAGATACTCCTGCTAATTTTCGACCGATCTCGCTATTAAATTCGGATGTGAAAATTTATGCCAAAGTTCTTTCCACTAGGCTGCTCCATGTTATTCCGGATATTATTTCACCTGATCAGGTGGGGTTTGTCGCTGGTAGACAGGCCCCAGATGGTACCCATCGGTTTCTTAACTTGATTCAATGGGTGGAGCACTCACGATTGCCTTCTCTGCTTCTACCTCTTGATGCGGAGAAGGTGTTCGACAGGGTACACTGGGAATATATCGCTAAGACATTGGAAAAATTTGGCCAGCTGGGTTTGATCAAGTCAGCAATTTTAGCATTGTATTCTTCCCCTTCGGCTAGGGTGTTAACCTTGAGGTTCCTCTCAGAGCCTTTCTCTATCAGAAATGGTAGGAGACAGGGATGCCCACTCTCTCCCATTATATTTGCTCTCATGATGGAGCCATTGGCAGCCCCCATTAGGGACAACCCGAATGTAAATGGGATTCAGGTGGGTCGGGTTCAACACAAAATCGGACTTAACACAGACGATGTACTGCTCGCAGTTACGGACCCAATTCCCACATTGGAAGTAGAAGATTCTCTCCTTAATAGGTTTGGGGCAGTCTCATATCATAAAGTTAACGAGTCTAAATGTCAGGTCCTGAATATGGGTATTGATCCCCACACGCAATCTTTACTACAGTGCCGTTCTCCCTATGAGTGGAATGAGAATAGTATTCAATACTTGGGTATCAAACTTTTATTCCTCAGTACGCTGTTATTCACCCATAATTATTTTCCACTTCTTCTGAAGATTTCCTGCATGCTTGATGGTTTCTCAACCTCACTGATATCCTGGGCTGGTAGGATAGCTTTAGCTAAAATGATGATACTGCCAATTCTCTTATACGTTTTTCGCAGTGTCTATGCCTCTACCCGCCTCTTATCTTCCCAGATTGTGGAAGATGCTTTAGTCTTTTATTTGGAGCTGGAGGCGACCCACAGTCCGTATTTCTACCATGGTTTGACCATGACCGTCAGGAGGCATGGGTGTCCCGGACCTTTATAAATATTTTATGGCCATAACCCTTGATCAAATTAAACATTGGTGGACACCGTCGTGCTATAAGAGATGGGTAGATATAGACTGGTGTGCTTTCGGGGCTCCCATCCTTTATGTTTTGACCATCTCTTCCCCTCCGATCTGTAAGCCTCGTGTCCCCTTGTTGTGGTTGAGGGTCTCCATTCTGGCCTGGAAATACCTCTTAAGCCATTCCCCTGTCAATGACTGTTTGTCTTTGAGTGATATGCCCCTAATGTTTTTGTATACTCTTATTAATAACATTGATGTGGATACATGGGAGGAAGCTGGAATAGAGAGTATACGATGTCTGTTCCATAATACTGTCTTACATTCTTTCAAAGATATATCCTGTAATTGTAGCATCCCACATTCAAACTTCTTTAAATTCTTGTGTGTAAGACATGCATTGTCCTCTCTAGATGTCTCTAGTCCGTTAGTTGCCCAACAGGCGTTACTATTCTTTAGGAATAAACTCCCTAAAGCGATGTGTGTAAGACATGCATTGTCCTCTCTAGATGTCTCTAGTCCGTTAGTTGCCCAACAGGTGTTACTATTCTTTAGGAATAAACTCCCTAAAGCGAGAGGTATCTCTTTGTTTTATAATGTATTTTCTGCCTATATCCCTGCAACTAAACCATCATACCTGATTAAATGGGAGACAGAGCTTACGTTAGAATTATCAGTCCAGTCTTGGTTCAAAGTAATGGCCTTCGTAAAAAAAGGTGTCTAGAAGTTCTGTACACTGGGAGATGTCACGCAAGCTTATTTTGCGTGGGTACCTTACTCCTGCCCGTCTCTCAAAAATGTCCTCCTCCACCTCGAACAGGTGTTGGAGGGAGTGTGGGGAGAGAGGTTCGTATCTACACACCTGGTGGGAGTGTCAATTAGTCCATAGATTATGGGTAATAGCCTTTCATTTAGCCTCGCAAGTTATGAACTTCCACGTAAATCGAAGCCCTGCTTTTGCTTTATGCTTTATAGACATACACCATGTTCCGTACTATGGCATGATTGTGCTTTGTCATATAATTTTAGCAGCTCGGCTCATGATTGCGCGTAAATGGAAATGTGCTGATATTTTCACAAGGGCGGAACTGAAACAGTAAGTTAAGTTTTCTCATCAGATGGGGATGGCTTGGGCTGTTAAGTCTCATACCACGGATAAATTCAATCTTCAGTGGCAATGCTGGTCGTTGTTCATGGATGTGCCCTCGTCCACTCAGCCCCTCCCCCTGAATGTCACCTCCCTAGTTGAGCAAGCACGATATCCACATACTACCTCTATTTCCATTTCAAGGACCTTTTGATAGGAAATGGTATGGGTAACATTTCCATATGTGGGATATTTATTTGAATCACCTATATGTGGATGTCATGTATACCTGCAATTTTTATTTCTCATTATTTTCTTTGCATACTTCTGCTGTAAATGCTCCATGTTGGAGATAAATCTATATTTGTTTTTTCGATTTCTCAAAAAAAAACAGTTTTTATTTTATTTTTTACAGTGTACACATAAATGATGCTTAAATTTGTTATGCAGGTTACTATGGTCGGAACGATACTGAATGTGTGTATATTTTAATGTTGAGTGGAACTCCATATTATCGGAATTTTCATTAAAATTAATGGATCTTATTACCAAACAGGAGGAAATTAAATTGTCGGAGTTAGAAGTGGATATTTCCCAGCTAAGGAGTAAACTAAACTCCTCCTCCAGCTCACCTGACTTTGAAAAAATTGAATTACGCACCTCTCAATATCTGGATAGGCTCAATAAATCCATTGCTGAAACTAACAAAAGCAAGTTCCATTACGAGATTATGCAAACCATGAAGTCTATGACTGGAATAAGAGAGACAGATCACGTACCAGAATTAAACCTATCCTAAAAAATCGTGAATACCAAAGGAAGCAAGGAGACTCATCTGAACCAGACTCAATGGATGGAGGAAATGATGCATCAGACAGCGATAACCCTAGAACCAACCATTTCCAGGGTTACAAATCTGACACAAGTTATAATCTGTCAAAAAACGGGGGAGGAGAGGGGGCAGGAAGCACCATTCATATAGACCCAGATCAAGGCCGACGCCTACAAAATCCAAGGAATTGATTCCTAATATAGACGTCATTAACCTTTCTTCATTTGAACTCACACCAGCACAAAATAAAGTGTTATCTTTAGGTCTGAATTTCGCTCCTAGCAAAACTTTTGACGCCTTCAACACGTTGTTAGATGTGAATAGATTTCTACGCAATCTTACAGTAAAAGGACACTTTCAAAATCTCGAAACTAAGAATTAGGATACAGAAGAAATATATCAAGATTCGACTATTCAAAATCTTAATTGCCTTTCATTTCAGGAGCATAGGACCCTAAAGTGCCTTAAAGATTTGAATTCAGAAGTTCCTATCCAAGATACTAGTTTATCTATAAATTTCAAAACAAAGTATCCGAATTTCTATCCTATCACATCACGTACTGACTCAATGGACAGATTCCAATGGGCGATCGAAAGAGACTTACGACTTTTAGCCAATACTTCAAGATCTCAAGGAAATGTTCATAATTTGTCTATACAACTTAGGGCTGCCATAAAATCGTTAAAAAACAATAATGATATTATAATAAAAATGTCAGACAAGGGGGGAGCATCACTGTTATGGATAAGGCCATGTATAAAGCACAAATCTTGAATTTACTGGCAGAAACAGACACATACAAACGCCTTGAACGTAACCCTATTATTATCTTCCAAAATAATAAAAAAAAAAAAAATTGATGATGGCTTTAAAGAAGGGTTATTAACGAAGAAACAATCAGACTATGTTCTGGTAGAATTCCCTATCACGCCAATTATACATGCACTGCCAAAAATTTATAAGGGCACTAATCCTCCACCCATGAGACCTATAGTCTCAGGTATAGGATCTCTCACAGAGAGGCTGTCAGAGTGGATGGACTCCTTACTACAGCCTTTTGTTTCAAGAACTCCCGGTCATTTAAGCGACACTGGAGTCGTTTTACGCTCCTTTTATGATAAAATATAGCACACACATAAATATTCCTGGTTAAGGCGCGATGTCATTTGCCTTTATACGAGTATTCCTCATGAGGTAGCTTTTCAAGCCCTACGTTACCATCTAATAACTTACAGCACATATTGTCAGTAACTGCAAGCATACATATTGGAGGTATTGGGATTCCTCATGTCCCACAACTATTTCCAATTTGATGGCCAATATTCTCTTCAAGTCAAGGGAGTTTCAATGGGGGCCAAGTTTTCGCTATCATTGGCTAATTTGGTCATGTCTTGGTGGGAAGAATTCACAATTTTTTCTATGAATAATATATATGTAACCTCCATTCACTGGTATGGCAGATACATCGACGATCTCCTATTCATTTGGGAGGGCGATATATCTGTCATCCCACAGTTCATTGAATACCTCAACGACAACCCATTGAACCTCAGATTTACCTACACTCATGAAAAATATACCATTCAGTTCCTGGATTTGGAACTTACGGGTACAGAGGGCAAATTTATTTGCTCCAAAACGTACCGTAAACCTATTTCAGGTAACACTATCCTTCACGTCACTAGTAGCCATTCCAAGCAAACAATTACATCCATCCCGGTTGGGGAGATGTACAGGGCTAAGAGGAACTGTAGCACTGACAACAGTTCTAAAGTGGAACAGAGTCTTATATATAATAGACTTACCAAAAGAGGATACCCAGATTGGTCCTTAAAAAGAGCGTCTTCATTTGTTTCAAATAAACCCTGTAATTCTCTTTTATTTAAATCCAAACACCCAGGTAGTGAGGAACAACAAAAACCGACTTTGGTCCTACAATACAGTAATCCGTTCCACACAATCAAACAGATAATTCTGAAATATTTACCAATTCTAATGGAAGACGACTCATTGGAAACTATCCTTAGAAATGGCTGCCGCATAGTACGCAGTAAAGCACTATCGTTGGGTGATTCACTTTCTCCTTCCATGTTCTCCTCCAATGAAACTAAAATGACATGGCTTCATCACAAGGGCTTTTTCAGATGTGGGTCCAACCCATGTAAAATCTGTTCCTATGTCAAACCCACAAAAGTATTTGGAGACTCAGATGAAACCAATACGTTCTTAATACAAACCTATATTAACTGTAACAGTGTGGCAGTGGTATACATTATTGAGTATACTATGTGTAATTTACTTTATGTAGGATGCAGTAGCAGAAAATGTAAAACCGGAATCCTAGAACACCTTGGCTATATCTGGAATCAAAATCTTACAAATATTTCCAATGCTGCCAAACATTTTATAATGCTACACAACAGATCAATCTCTACATTCAAATGTTATGCAATAGAAGGTGTCACCACTCCTACTCGAGGAGGCGACATTAAACATAAAATCCTTGCACGAGAAGCGTACTGGATCTACACTCTAAAAACGAGATTCCCTAAAGGCTTAAACCTCAGAAAGGAACTTATGTTCCATTACTAATTGCAATGTCTTCGTAGGTCACATATAGAGTTTAAAATATCTTGATAAATGATTAATGTTCCTTTACTAACCACAATGACATCGTAGGTCATCGAATAGGGTTCAAATTAAATTATCTTGATAAACCTTTAATATTAATATGAAAATCCAGCTCCTTACACTGTCTATTAGTGTGACATATAACGTTATAGGTTCTTACCAAGAAATGAGGGCTCACAAATGCTAAAATACTATAAGACAATTATCACCCAGAGAGCCACTTTAATAGAGGAAAAAAAAATCCCTAAGCCTCATTACCTTCTAAAATAATAACTCACTGACCAGGTCTATTTATACAAATTTTTGTTGTATATCTGCTGAAACTAGACTTTTTACTAATCCGAGCTATCTTTGATTACAATTATTAATCCCGTCTTTTTGCTGTCAAGTCCAAACATCAAATTGTTTTTAAACATTCACATTAGTATTGATCACTAAAACATATTGCACAGCTCCATGTATATTATCATTATCAGGATTTATATATGTGTACATTGAGGCTTATATCCGATCATGCAATCTATATGAATTGTAAGCTTCCATTCGTTTTTAATTAAAGAGGCTCTGTCACCACATTATAAGTGCCCTATCTCCTACATAAAAAAAACGATCTATTTTCACCACTTTATTAGCGATGTTAGATTTATGCTAATGAGTTGCTTAATGCCCAAGTGGGCGTGTTTTTACTTTAGACCAAGTGGGCGTCAAGCACTTCTCTCCATTCAATTCCTCAGCACATAGGGATTCTTTTAGATCACTAAGTGCTGTCTTATACTAATACATTAACGATACTGAAGTGTTTAGACAGTGAATAGACATTCCACAGGATGTCTATTCACAATCTCTGCACTTCGTTACTCTTTCTGTGGTACTTACAGCAGAGCAAGTGTAATCTCGCGAGATTACGCTGTAGATGACAGGTTACAACGAGATTATGCTTGCTCTGCTGTAACTACCACAGAAACAGTAACGAAGTGCAGGTATTGTGAATAGACATCCCTTGGAATGTCTATTCACTGTCTAAACACTTCAGTATTGTTAATGTGTTCGTATAAGACAGCACATAGCGATCTAAAAGGATCCCTATGCGCTGACTAAATGAATGGAGAGGAGTGCATGACGCTGATTGGTCAGTATCATACACTCCTCTGTACAACGCCCACTTGGTCTAAAGTAAAAACACGCCCACTTGGCATTAAGCAATTTATTAGCATAAATCTAAAATCCCTAATAAAGTGGTGAAAACAGATCGTTTTTTTTAAATAAAAAGCATTACTGTCACCTACATTACAGCGCCGATCTTCTTATATAGGAGATAGGGCACTTATGATGTGGTGACAGAGCCTCTTTAATACAACGAACATCATCTGACAGACAATACAATGAAATGACAATCTGTAGATATTTTCCTTGTAATTTCAGCACTAATTCTTAAAGCCAGGGTCAATGGTTGTTACATCATCGCTTTTCTTTTGTGTATATTTTATGTATTGAGACTTTTATTTTAATGTTTATTGTAAATAATGTGTGTGTATTTTTGTACATTTTTAATTTTAACGTTACTTTTATTTTTTTTTACTTTTTTATTTTTAAACTTTAATATACTGTCAATCTGTATATCTATATGCCAGTACATTAGCCTCTGTACTGATTGTACACAGGCAGTTGTTAGGACATACCTAAGTATGCCCTAACAACAGGAAATATGGTTAGACAGCCCTGGGGTCCTTCAATGGATTCTGGGCTGTCTACCCATATATGGTATTCGTCACAGGAATTCCCTGTGATGCGATCCAAGGGGTATCCCCCCTTTTCATTTTACCCTTGAATGCTGCAGTCCGCTTTGATCACAGCATTCAAAGGCATAGCGGCGTAGGTCAGAGGTTTTTCCGATCTCTGCCGTTAGAGTGGGGCTGCGGCTGTGTAAGACAGCCATTGCCCCGCTACTGACAAGTGTCCGCACGCGGTCAGCATGAGGTGATGCGGCCGGCGCTGCACTAGTGAGCATACATGGGGGTGTTTTGTAGTGCGCCCGCCATGTTCTCTGTCTTCAGTGCCAGCGCTCATTAGTGCATCTCCGTACAAATCACATCATGCTGACCGCGCGCGTACACTTTTCAGGAGCGGGGCAATGGCTGTATTAAAACGGCCGCAGCCCCGTTTTAACTACATTCATGTGTTACAATACTAAGCTGCGCGGCCGCAGAGCTTATTATCGAAATACATGAATACACGGTGTTGAACTGTTTGAGGGTGCACGGCATCTAAATAGTATCGATATTCCGATGCATCGTGCAACCCTAATTTGCAAATATGCACATTTGATTACTACGATGTCATATCCCCTATATATAATGCACTATGCATTGTGCTTTAATTGCTCGAGAAAGACCCATGCCAGGGTTGAAATGTCGCAATGTTTCAATGAAGCCGTTCACACAGCTGTTGCTTTAATGGACCATGTGAAGGATCAGTGGAAAAATACAACATGTCCTATTTACTTCTATCACGGATCCCTTAATAGACTCAAGTATATGAGGGATCCGTGAAAACAGGACCCGCATGGGTGCAACTCGGACATGAAAAACTGCAGTTTTTCACGTCTGAGTTTGCACTCAGGTCTTGTGAATCTAGGCTTAGGGTCACGCATTCCACTGCTATCAAAGTTCAGTGGTGACTGTCGACATTACCGAGGTTTCCTTAATCAATGCCGTATATATTTTCAAATGCAACCTCCTCCATTTACAAGTGAAAGAGAAGGGCTATTGTTTATAATCAATCTTCTGACAGATGAAGCTCAAGAACAGGTCTCTCCTTATTTAGAAAAGAATAGTCATCTCCTAAATGTTCTGAATGACTTCATCACTGCTATCAATCAAGTTTTTGATTATCCTAATCATTGTGCCAGAGCTTAAGCTAAACTGCATAATCTGTAGCAAGGAAAACACAGCAGAATTTCGTCGCTGGGTAGCTAATACCATTGAATCTAGCGGCCCCGAGTATCCAATTTCGGCAAGGGCTTTAGCATAGCAAGTGAAGGCTCAACTTTCAAGAGTGGAAACCCCAGATAAAGTATGAGAACCAAGAAAAATACATATAAATACTTTATCAGAACCAAAGACAGTACATAAAAACTATCAGTACCAAGAACAGTACATACATACTATAGCAGAACCAAGCAAAGTACATAATATTGTATGAGAACCAAGTAAATACATACTTTATCAGAACCAAGCACAGTACATAAATACTGTATCAGAACCAAACACATTACATCAATATTGGATCAGAACTAAACACCGTACCCAAATACGTTATCGAAATAAAGATATACAGTACCCAAACTAACCTGTATCAAATACTGTACAGAACCAAGAAAAATACATACTGTATAGGAACCAAGCACGGTACATAAATACTGTATCAGAACCAATAAAAATAAATGCGTTATCAGAACCAAGAAAAGTATATAAATACTGTATCAAAACCAAGCAAAATACACAAATACATTATGCTAGAACTCAGTACATATATACAGAACCAGAGCAAAGCTAAGTACATATATACAATACCAGAACAAAACTGAGTACAAAAATACAGCACCAGAACCAAGCTGAGTACATAAATACAGCACCAGAACAAAGCTCCGTACATAAATACAGCTCCAGAACGAAGATCAGTACATAAATACAGCACCAAGCTCACTAATATATACAACACCAGAACAAAGCTCAGTACATAAATACAGCACCAGAACCAAGCTCAGTACATTAATACAGCAGCAGAACCAAGCTCAGCACATAAATACAGCACCAGAACAAATCTCCGTACATAAATACAGTACTAGAACCAACCTCCGTACATAAATACTGTACCAGAACCAACCCATTCATGAATACTGTACCAGAACCAAGAAACATAAATACTGTATCAGAACTAAGCACAATACACAAATACATTATAGAAAAAAAGACATATATAGGACCAGAACTAAACTTTTCCATAAATACTGTACCAGAACCAATCTTAGTACATAAACACAGTATGAGAACTGAGCACAGTACACAAATATTGTATCAGAACCAAGCTCAGTACATATATACAGTACCAGAACCAAGCTCAATACATAACTACAACACCAGAACAAAGCTCAGTACATATGTACAGCACTAGAACCAAGCTCCGTACATAAGTGCTGCATCAGAATTAAGCTCATTACTTAAATCTGGCATCAGAACCAAGAAATACACAGTACCAGAACTATGCTCAGTATACAAACACAGCACCAGCGCAATGCACAATGCATAAATACAGCACAAGAACCAACCCCACACATTTAAAAAAAAATAAAAAAAAATGCTTTAAATGTCTTTCGTGGCTGTTGCATGGGACTAGGGAGCTTTGACAACCAAATAGTTAGAAGTACAGTTGCTCTTTGTAGAGCAGTAGAGAACACTACATCATCATCATCCTCATCCAGCAGTACCACCTCTCAATTACTCTATGTGTGTGTGTACCCAGTGTTCTGCTGAAAAAGGCTCTGTTCACACTTGCACTGGGTTCCACACTGTCCAGGGTTCCATTGTTTTGATGACAAGAATAACAGTCTGCAGCGCTATACTTTCCATCAAAAACACCAGAAATGCGATGGAACCCATAAAAAAAAATCAAGGGGATTTGTCAGGATTCATTGGAATCCAGGTGTCCTGTATATTGCACCAGCTGGAAGGAGGGTGGAAAGATGATTTATGGACTGAATGCCACAGCAATGTTTACACACAGCATTGTAGGATGTCACAGAGAGGAAGGAATTGTGCTTTAACCCCTTAAGAACACAGCCTGTTTTCACCTAATGGACCAGGCCATTTTTTTTTTAAATCTGACGTGTCACTTTATATGATAATAACTTTGGAATACTTCTGTTTTTTCAAGCGATTCTGAGATTGTTTTCTCGTGACACATTGTACTTTAAGTTAGTGGTAAAAATTGGTCAATACATCCAGTGTTTATTTGTGAAAAATACTAAAGTTTTTAGAATATTTGCAAAAATTAGCATTTTTCTTAATTTAAATGTATCTACTTGTAAAACAGATAGTAATACCACACAAAATAGTTACCAGTTAACATTTCCCATATGTCTGTTTTTTGAACATTCTTTTATTTTTCCAGGACAAGGCTTAGAAGTTTAGCAATTTCTCACATTTTCAATAAAATTTCAAAATGCTATTTTTTCAGGGACCAGTTTAGTTCTGAAGTGGCTTTGAGGGCCTTATATATTAGAAACCCCCTATAAAACACCCCATTTTAAAAACTGCACCCCTCAAAGTATTCGGAACAGCATTTAGAAAGTTTCTTAACCCTTTTGGTGTTTCACGGGAATTAAAGCAAAGTGGAGATGAAATTTACAAATTGATATTTTTTTTGCAGAAAATCTGTTTTAATTAATTTTTTTTCCTGTAACACACAAGGTTTTACCAGAGAAACGCAAATTCATATTTATTGCCCAGATTCTGCAGTTTTTAGAAATATCCCACATGTGGCCCTAGTGTGCTACTGGACTGAAGCACCGGCCTCAGAAGCAAAGGAGCACCTAGTGGATTTTGGGGCCTCTATTTTATTAGAATATATTTTAGGCACCATGTCAGGTTTGAAGAGTTCTGGTGGTGTCAAAACAGTGGAAACCCCCAAAAAGACACCATTTAGCAATCTACACCCCTCAAGGAATTTATCAAGGTGTATAGTGAGCATTGTAACCCAGCAGATTTTTTGCTGAATTTAGTGGAATTAGGATGTAAAGATGAAAATCTAAATTTTTTCCAATAAAATTTAGAAATCTTCAATATTTACAAGGCATAAGGGAGAAGAAGCACCCTAACATTTGAAAAGCAATTTCCCACGATTATGGCAATACCCCATATGTGGTAATAACCTGCTGTTTGGACCCATGACCGGGCTCTGAAGGGAAGGAGCACCATTTGGCTATTGGAGCTCAAGTTTTGCTGGAATGGTTTTCGGTGCCATGTTGTATTTGCAAATCAGTGGAAACCACCCAAAAGTGACCCCATTAGGGAAACTACACCCCTGAAGGAATTTATCGAGGGGTATAGTGAGCATTTTGACCTCACAGTTTTTTTTGCTGAATTTAGTGGAATTATGCTGTGAAATAAAAAATTACTTTCCTTCTGATAAAATGTGGACATTTTTACAAGGAATAAAGGAGAAAAAGCACCCCAACATTTGAAAAGCAATTTCTCACGATTATGGCAATACCCCATATGGGGTAATAAATTTATGTTTGGACACACTGCAGGGCTCAGAAAGGCAGTAGCGCTATTTGGCATGCAAATTTTGCTGGCTTGGTTTTTGGGCGCCATGTTGCATTTGCAAAACCCTAAGGTACCAAAATACAGTGGTAGCCCCCAAGAAGTGACCCCATTTTAGAAACTACATCCCTCGAGGCATTTATTATTTGCCTGTACACAGGGCCGCCATCAGGCGGGTACTATTGGTACTCCCGTCAGGGGCCCGGCCACATGGATGAAGAAAAGGGGCCCGCCGGGCTGCCGTCATCCCCCTCTCGGACTGTCTCCCCCCTCACAACGCTCGCGGGCCCCCCTCGCAACGCCCACGGGCCCCCCTCGCAACGCTCACAACCCCCCTTGCAACGCTCGCGGCACCCCCTGCATACCTGTTGTAGCTTCACGTATTGGACGGGGAAGATGCAGCATGTGCTGAAGCTCGGTGTGGAGATCCCGCCCCCCAGCCAGCTCCTCTACACTGCCGACCGGACATGCAGGCTGGTGAGTGCTTTCCCCTATCCATCCTGCTTCCCATTCCCCCTGACCCCATTTGTAGAATGTATAAATTATATTAAAATGTTTTTTGTTATTTTTTCGTTTTCCTAGCATTTTCTTTCCGCGATTTTCGTAATCGCGGCAAAAATGGCGCAGTTTTGCCGTGATGATATAAAAATCACGACAAAACCGCGTGATTTGTGCCGCAATTACGAAAATTGCATAAAAAAAGGATACAAAACATGAAAAGTGCTGTTAGGCTATATTCTCACAGTGCGGTCAAATCACGTTTTTGCCGCGATTTTGCAAAAATTGTAGCAAAAAATGGGATTTCACCGCACTGTGTAACTAGACTAAGGCCTTATTCAGACGCCCGTGTTCGGTCCGTGACATGCGGAGCGTGTATCGGCCGTATTTCCCAGGCTGACCACAATTCATGGAGCCGGACTCCTATCATCATAGTTATCAGTGTTGCTGGGAGTCCTTACCTCTCTGTGGGAATACTGTCCCATACTGTAATGATGCTTTCAGTACGGGACCGGGGACAGTATTCCCACGGGAAGGGAGGGACTATGATCATAGATAACTGTGATGCTAGAAACCCGGCACCCTGAACAGTGGTCGGTCCGGGATATATGGCCGATACACGGTCCGTATATCACAAACCGAACATGGACGTCTGAATAAGGCCACTTACTTATGTCCTATTTTTGGTGCGGATTGCGCACTGAAAATCCACTACAAATTACAATATAAGGCCTTATTCACACGAACGTGTTATACTTCCGTGATACGTGCGTGATTTTCACGCGCGTCGCACGGAATTATGTTAGTGAATAGGGCCGTTCAGACTGTCAGTGAATTTCACGCAGCGTATGTGCGCTGCGTAAAACTCACGACATGTCCTATACTTGCCCGTGTTTCGCGCAGCACGCACCCATTGAAGTCATTGGGTGCGTGCAAATCGCGCACGGCACACGGAAGCACTTCCCGGTGATGCGCGTGATTCGCGCTACAGTAGGTAAAGAAGTGAAGGGAAACATAAAAGCCCCTCCTTCTTTACTGTGTCGTAACATCAAAACAAAGTGTCATAATGATGCCGGCTGCGCGAAAATCACGCAGCCACGCACCATATACAGATGCCACACTGAACTTTTGCGCGCGCAAAAAGCAGCGTTTTTGCGCGTGCAAAACGTACACGTTCGTGTGAATAAGGCCTAAGGCAATATTCAGACCAACGTGTGTGAAATGAGACGTGAAGAACGGCCGATTTGCAGCCGTGTGGGACCCGTTTTCACACATCCCTCATAGACTTGAGTCTATTGAGGGATCCGTGAAAACGCACATAAATAGGACATGTCCTATTGTTATACAGGCCCTTCACACGGTCCTTTAGAACAACGACCATGTGAATAACCCCATAGAAATACATGCAGCCGTGTGACGGCCATAAAAAAAAACGTTCTTCACACGGACGATTAACACGTTAGTCTGAATAAGCCCTAACTCATGTGAATGGGGTTTGTCAAAACCTCATGCACGTGCAGCATTTCACCCCACAAATAATTTTTTTTCAGCTTCCCAGTACATTATGCAATACAATAAATGGTGCCATGAAAAACGACAACATGTACCGCAAGAAACAAGCCCTCAAGTAAAAAAAATTATAGCTTTTGGAAGGTGGAGAGGAAAAAACAAAAGTTAAAATCCAAAAAATGGCTGAGGAGGGAAGGGGTTAAATAAGCTGCATGCCTATTAGGGTATGTTCACACAATTAGCAAAAACAGTCTGAAAATACGGAGATATTCAAGGGAAAACAGCTCCTGATTTTCAGAAGTTTTTTACGCAAACTCGTGTTTTTCACGGTGTTTTTTACGGCCGTTTTTGGAGCTGTTTTTCTATAGAGTCAATGAAAAACGGCTCCAGAAATGTCTGAAGAAGTGACCTGACCTGTAAAAAAACCGGCCCCTCGGAACACAACGCCGTTTTTTTCTCATTGAAATCAATGGGCAGATGTTTGGAGGCGTTCTGCTTCTGATATTTCGGACGTTTACGGCCAGAAAAACGGCCGAAAATAAGCTGTGTGAACATACCCTAATGTTGCAGAATTGTAACGTATTTCATCCTTTACAATGTAAAGGGTTAGGCCTCATTCACATGACAGGGTCCGAGTGTCGCCGATAAAATCGGCCGTTTTGGGCCGTTTTTCCCAGCCGTTTTGCATCCGTTCCGATTCCGTTCCGGGCCATGTTGCCGTTTTTAACGGCCGATTTTGACCCGTTTTGCATCCGTTTTTTTCCCTGTCCGTTTTAAAATCGGATGAATTTCATTTAAATTTGTTGCCACACACAGCTCTCTGTAGATAATGCCACACAGCCCCCTGTAAGTAATGCCACCCAGCCCCCTGTTGGTAATGCCACCCAGCCCCCTGTTGGTAATGCCACCCAGCTCCCTGCAGGTAATGCCACCCAGGCCCCTTCAGGTAATGCCACCCAGCCCCCTGTAGGTAATGCCACCCTGCCCCCTGTAGGTAATGCCACCCAGCTCCCTGTAGGTAATGCCACCCAAGTCCCCTGTAGGTAATGCCACCAAGTCCCCTGCAGGTAATGCCACCCAGCTCCCTGTAGGTAATGCCACCCAAGTCCCCTGTAGGTAATGCCACCCAGCCCCCTGTAGGTAATGCCACACTGCCCTGTGTAAGTAATGCCACCCAGCTCCCTGTGGGTAATGCCACCAAGTCCCCTGTAGGTAATGCCACCAACTCCCCTGTAGGTAATGCCACCAAGTCCCCTGTAGGTAATGCCACCAAGTCCCCTGTAGGTAATGCCACCCAGCCCCCTGTAGGTAATGCCACCCAGCCCCCTGTAGGTAATGCCACCCAGCCCCCTGTAGGTAATGCCACCCTGCCCCCTGTAGATAATGCCACCCTGCCCCCTGTAGGTAATGCCACCCAGCTCCCTGTAGGTAATGCCACCAAGTCTCCTGTAGGTAATGCCACCAAGTTCCCTGTAGGTAATGCCACCCAGCCCCCTGTAGGTAATGCAACCCAGCCCCCTGTAGGTAATGCCACCCAGCCCCTGTAGGTAATGCCACCCCGCCCCCTGTAGGTAATGCCACCCTGCCCCTGTAGGTAATGCTACCCTGCCCCCTGAAGGTAATGCCACCCAGCTCCCTGTAGGTAATGCCACCAAGTCCCATGTAAGTAATGTCACCAAGTCCCCTGTAGGTAATGCCACCCAGCCCTCTGTAGGTAATGCCACCCAGCCCCCTGTAGGTAATGCCACCCAGCCCCTGTAGGTAATGCCACCCTGCCCCCTGTAGGTAACGCCACCCTGCACCCTGTAGGTAATGCCACCCTGCCCCCTGTAGGTAATGCCACCAAGTCCCCTGTAGGTAATGCCACCAAGTCCCCTGTAGGTAATGCCACACTGCCCTGTGTAAGTAATGCCACCCAGCTCCCTGTGGGTAATGCCACCAAGTCCCCTGTAGGTAATGCCACCAACTCCCCTGTAGGTAATGCCACCAAGTCCCCTGTAGGTAATGCCACCAAGTCCCCTGTAGGTAATGCCACCCAGCCCCCTGTAGGTAATGCCACCCAGCCCCCTGTAGGTAATGCCACCCTGCCCCCTGTAGATAATGCCACCCTGCCCCCTGTAGGTAATGAAACCCAGCTCCCTGTAGGTAATGCCACCCAGCCCCCTGTAGGTAATGCCACCCTGCCCCCTGTAGATAATGCCACCCAGCCCCTGTAGGTAATGCCACCCCGCCCCCTGTAGGTAATGCCACCCTGCCCCTGTAGGTAATGCTACCCTGCCCCCTGAAGGTAATGCCACCCAGCTCCCTGTAGGTAATGCCACCAAGTCCCATGTAAGTAATGTCACCAAGTCCCCTGTAGGTAATGCCACCCAGCCCTCTGTAGGTAATGCCACCCAGCCCCCTGTAGGTAATGCCACCCAGCCCCTGTAGGTAATGCCACCCTGCCCCCTGTAGGTAACGCCACCCTGCACCCTGTAGGTAATGCCACCCTGCCCCCTGTAGGTAATGCCACCCAGCTCCCTGTGGGTAATGCCACCAAGTCCCCTGTAGGTAATGCCACCAACTCCCCTGTAGGTAATGCCACCAAGTCCCCTGTAGGTAATGCCACCAAGTCCCCTGTAGGTAATGCCACCCAGCCCCCTGTAGGTAATGCCACCCTGCCCCCTGTAGATAATGCCACCCTGCCCCCTGTAGGTAATGAAACCCAGCTCCCTGTAGGTAATGCCACCCAGCCCCCTGTAGGTAATGCCACCCTGCCCCCTGTAGATAATGCCACCCAGCCCCTGTAGGTAATGCCACCCCGCCCCCTGTAGGTAATGCCACCCTGCCCCTGTAGGTAATGCTACCCTGCCCCCTGAAGGTAATGCCACCCAGCTCCCTGTAGGTAATGCCACCAAGTCCCATGTAAGTAATGTCACCAAGTCCCCTGTAGGTAATGCCACCCAGCCCTCTGTAGGTAATGCCACCCAGCCCCCTGTAGGTAATGCCACCCAGCCCCTGTAGGTAATGCCACCCTGCCCCCTGTAGGTAACGCCACCCTGCACCCTGTAGGTAATGCCACCCTGCCCCCTGTAGGTAATGCCACCAAGTCCCCTGTAGGTAATGCCACACAGCCCCCTGTAGGTTGCACCCATCCCCCCCCCCTTCCAGGATAAGTCACTGACTTCAATGTCCATATATGGACAGTTTAGTCACTGACTTCTCCTGGAGAGGAATCCCCGGCCACTTGGTCGTGGATTCCGCTTCAGAAGTGAGTGACGTCGCTGTGTCCCTATATGGACAGTGTAGTCACTCACTTCTCCTGTAGCGTAATCCCCGGCCATAGAGTCGGGGATTCCGCTTCAGAAGTGAGTGACGTCGCTGTGTCCATATATGGACAGTGTAGTCACTCACTTCTCCTGTAGCGGAATACCCAGTCCCCGGCCGGGGATTGGGGATTCCGACTCATACAGGGAGCAAAAAAAGACAGTCCGACTCCTCACATGCACTCTGCACTGTGAGGAGGAGGAGGAGGAGAGAGAGCGCGAGCGACGGAATATATGGCCATCACTCGGGACACATTCCGGTTATGGCCGTGTATTACCCGGCCCCATAGACTTCTACGGGAGCCGGGCGGCCGGGTAAACGGCCGAAAATAGGGCATGTCCCATTTTTTGACGGCTAGGTTTCCCGGGCCGTCAAAAAATCGGTCGTGTGAATAGCCCCATTAGGGGTCTATTGTTCCTACTGCAGCCGGATGACAGCTGATTTATGAACGGCTGTCACCCAGCCGGGAAACCCTGTTGTGTGAATAAGGGCTTAATTTGCTGTAAATCCCCAGCAAATTCTGTAAAGCACACATTGAGGAATTTGGTGCACAAAATCCGCATCAAAGCCGCATGTAATTCCGCAGGTAAAATCTGCACCTAATAGTGCGTTTTTTTGATACGTTTTTAGGTGCGGTTTTTACATTTTGATGCGGAAATAGGTGCAGGTTTTATGCTGCAGATTTTTTTATTATTTTTTAAACAAGTCAGAAACAATTCACAAGCGGAAACGCAAGATAAAGTGACATGTAGCTTATTTTCAAATACACACCGCAGGTCAATTTTTGTGCAGAAAATGCGGCATGCAGATGAGATTTCTTGATCTCATTTACTTTGCTGGTCCTGTATTACACTGCGGATTTTCCGCACGAAAATACCCGCGACAAATTTGCACGTAATAAGTATCGTGTACAGTACCTTTTTTAATGAGTTAATTTTCCCCTAAAATAAAAGACTTATTATAGGAAAAAAGGCAGTGTTTGTTTTAATTAACTTGAAGCGTCTATTTTTACACTTTTGTTCAAATTTTTTTTTTGTCCCACTAGGGGACTTGAGGGCCTGCACCTCTGATCTTTACTCTAATTTATTGCACTACCCACGTAGTGCAATGCATTGGAGCTGTCAGTCATTCACTGACAGCAAGCCTATTAGGTCCCATCTGTGGGCGTGGCCTAATAGGCTATCGTACGTGGCAGACCAGGAAGCCATTGTTAGACCTCCGGTTGTCATAGTAACGATCGGCAGCTTAACGATCACATCGTGTCGATGCCGATCGCTACAAACTACTAAGATGCCGCGATTGCTTTTGATCGCGGTATCTAAGATGTTAATGGTATGGATTGGAGATAGCTCCGTTCCCTGCAGTTAGAGCACGGTGTCAGCTGTAACATACAGCTGACACTGGCGGCTGATGTAGCAGGCTCAGCTTCTGAGCCTATGCCATCTTTCTTTAGCGACCGGAAGCCTTATAGGCTCCGCCTCCGGGCGGGACCAGCACGCTTCCGTACTTGGCAGACAGCAGGCCATTGTTAGGCATCTGGTCTGCCAGAACAGCCATCAGAACCCTGCTATTTGCATTGCGGGGTTCCGATCTGCTAGGAAACACCATAAATGCGGCGCTCGCTTTTGAGCGCTGCATCTAAGGGGTGAATCGGCCGGATCGGAGGCTAGCTCCGTTCCTGTCCATGCAGCAGGGTGTCAGCTGTAATATACACCTGACACCCGCTGGCCATGGTGCGGTCTCAGCTTCTGAACCCGTACCAGCAACACAACGTACTCATACATTGTGTTCTGTTAAGTACATCCAACTTAAAAGTACATTTGTTTTTTATCTTAAAAAAACTCTTTAAAATTGCATATTCAGCAAAAATAAATCACCTTTTTATAATTTCTTAAAGTGGATCTGTGGACCTCTTTAAACGTTGATATCTATAAGGCTCTGTTCACAATGCTGTTTACGCTGCCGTCAGATATGTAAATGGGGTCCGTTGGGCATTGTTTGGATACGTCGTACAACTGATCCAGCACAAAATCATGGCAATAAACGAAAGCCATGTTACAGACGGGAAGCCATGATCCTAATGTGAACAAAACCTTACCCAAATGGAATTTTACAAGGGGCACGCCATATACTAATCGGTGTGTCCCTCTTGACTGTTAATTGCAAATAGATCACGTAGTAAGCACTCCAACAATTATAAATGAAGAGGGTCAGTTCAGTGGGTGCAGCAGTTTCTATTGAGATGGTGTTGGCTTTGTGCTTATTCACAATCTGAACAACCCGAGCTGCAGTGTAAAGCATGGTGTACACCACAAGCAGAGAGATCAACAACCTCAGCCTCTGACATTATTTGAAATTTGCCAGAGAGCAGATTTCTGATTCCTATAGAACCCTTTAGACATATATATATATATATATATATATATATATATATATATATATATATATATATATATATATATAGTCTATATCTAACTGCTCTAATTGGATAAAGCTGAAGAGCAGCCAATGCTGAATAAAATAAACAGATGAGCAGAAATTCATAATACATAATGATTATGTCCCGAATCCCTGAACATGTCTGATATAACATGTCTAGGGAAATAATTGAGCTTAAAAATGCATCTTACACATTTATTCACTGGTGCCAAGTGACCGGGGGTACCAGGCAAAAGACCCCGGGCACATAAGTCTGTAGTTTTATTAACACTGGCTTGAGCATAGTAACTTAAAAGGAGACATAGGAACTGCTTGTGTGTCTTGGAGATAATTGTTTTGTCCTTTTGTTATTGGGAAATATTAAGAATTAGGAATGTACGATCTTTGTAAGCATTGTGACTGAGAAATCTAACAAATTTCTTAGGGCCTGTTCACATCAGCAACGGGCTTCTGTTCATCGGTTTTGTTCGACCTATCCATCAGAGGAACCGATGAACAGAAAGCCAAACGGAAACCATAGCTTCCATTTGCACCACCATTGTTTTAAATTAAATGCTTTCGTTCCAGTTGGTTTCCGTTTATTTCCGTTCTGTAAGGTTTCCGTTTTTTTTTCGTGGAAACAGACCGCTAAAAAACCCAGAAACCTTACCGAGCGGAAACCAACTCCAACAGAAGCATTACCATTGAAATTAATGGTGATGCAAACAGAAGCTATGGTTTCCATTTGGCTTTCCGTTCATCGGTTCCTCCAACCGAAAGGTCGAATGGAACGGATGAACGGAAGCCAGACGCTGATGTGAACACACCCGTACTTTTTTATTTTAACCCTTTAATGACCGGCCTATTTTAAACCCATTTTTTACGTTTTTCCATCGTCGCTTTCCAAGAGCAATAACTTTTTTATTTTTGCGTCGACATAGCTGTATAAGGTCTTGTTTTTTGCGGGACAAGTTGTATTTTTTAATAGCACCATTTTGAGGTACATATTATTTATTGATTAACTTTTATTAACTTTTTTTTGGGGGGGAATAGAAAAAAACCTGAAATTTCTCCACCCTTTTTCGCGTCCTAAATCTACGCCGTTTACGTGTGGTATAAATAAAACAATAACTTTATTCAGCGAGTTGTTACGATTACAACGATACCAAATTTGTATAGTTTTTGTATGTTTTACTTCTTTTACACAGTAAAAACGCTTTTTTTTCAAAATTATTTGTTTTTGTGTCTCCATATTTGAAGAGCATTAACTTTTTTATTGTTCCGCCGATGCAGGTTTATGAGGGCTTTGTTTTTGCGGGAAGACTTCTAGTTTTTATTGGTACCAGTTTGGAGTAGATGCGACTTTTTGATCACTTTTTATCACATTTTTTTTAAGTCAGGATTCATAGAAAACAGCAATTTTTCCATAGTTTTTTATTACATTTTTTACGGCGTTCACCGTGCGGGTTAAATAATGTAATAGATTTATAGTCGGGGTCGTTACGGACGCGGCGATACCAAATATGTGTAACTTTTTTACTTTATTTTTGTATTTTAATAGTAAAGCAGTTTGTAAAGGGAAAAGTGGGTTTTTCATTTTTTTTTTTTCACTTTTTTTAATATTAATTTATTAAACTTTTTTTTCTCCTTTTTACTAGTCCCATTAGGGCACTTTAATATGTGATTCTCCGATCGCTTTTATAATACACTGCAATACTTTTGTATTGCAGTGTATTACTGCCTGTCCATTTAAAACGGACAGGCATCTGCTAGGTCATGCCTCCGGCATGACCTAGCAGGCATTCGCTACAGGCAGACCTGGGGGCCTTTATTAGGCCCCTGGCTGCCATCGGAGACACAGACACTCGGCGATCTTATCGCCGGGTGTCAGTGGGATGAGAGGGAGCTCCCTCAGATGCGGTGCACGCTATTGAGCACTGCATCTGAGGGGTTAAACGGGTGAGATCGATACTAATATCGATCTCACCCGGTCGAGCAGGGACGCCTCCAGCCCTCAGCTACCTCTGGCAGCTGAGAGCAGGGAGATTTGACAGCTCCCTGCTCTGTTTACTTATTCCGATGCAGCGACGTCAAAAAGTCTATTGCATCAGAATAAGGCCCGTTAGTGACCGACGTAAAAACACTATGGGCCGGTCACTAACGGGTTAAAGGACCACTAAACATAGAGTCCAAAATAAACAAAAACAGAACCAACAAAACGTAAGATTGTTTATTTCCCTTGCTCCACTGTCACAATTACAAAACGTGAAAAATAAAATATATCCTATAGTAAATCATGTCTCCTATAGAAAATCATATCTTCTATAGTAAATCATGCTTCCTATAGTAAAGCACACATCCTATAGTAAATCATGTCTCCTATAGAAAATCATATCTTCTATGGTAAATCATGTCTCCTATAGTAAATCATGTCTCCTGTAGTAAATCATGTCTCCTATAGAAAATCATGTCTCCTATAGCAAATCATGTCTCCTATAGTAAATCATGCTTCCTATAGTAAACCATTTCTCCTATAGTAAATCATGTCTCCTATAGTAAGGCTTCATGCACACGGCCGTAACCATAATCACGGCCCACGATTGCGGGCACGGCCGGCCGCCGACACACGCGGGCCATATTTTTGTGCCGTGCTCCTATACAAAGTATGGGAGCACGGCCCGCAAAAAACAAAAAATAGGGCATGCTCCATATTTCATTCCAAAATATTCAGTGTGATAGTACCCGTTTAATTAGATTATGAAAATACACTGCATGTCTAAACGTTTAAAAATACAATTTATTCGAGAATTAATGTAAAAAATAGGGCACTAGTTGCCAAGTATCTGAATACAGGCGTTGGCAACGCAGGTCATAGATGCTTTATGGAGAGTAGACGATAGCCAAAAACCGAAACACTAAGTTGAAAGTGTCTAAGACAGTTTAACCATGATTAGCCCATCGCTACAACACTCCATTAACGTAATGAATAAATAATAGTTTGTCTAGTTGCCACAAACAAGCAAGATTCCCAACGCGTTTCTGCGCCTCTATACAGATATAGGGGAGCGTCTTCAGGGGTATAAATTGCCTTGATCTGTCTAACTGCCGGTCAGCACATATTATGCTGCGAGATTGAGTTTCCGGCGTAAATTCTAACTTGCTGCCGCTCAGCACATATTATGCTGAAGTGTTTTGGTTCAACGGCGTGCACTAGACACTGATGACTGGTCTAAGCCATCTATGTGTATAGAGGCGCAGAAACGCGTTGGGAATCTTGCTTGTTTGTGGCAACTAGACAAACTATTATTTATTCATTACGTTTATGGAGTGTTGTAGCGATGGGCTAATCATGGTTAAACTGTCTTAGACACTTTCAACTTAGTGTTTCGGTTTTTGGCTATTGTCTACACTCCATAAAGCATCTATGATCTGCATTACCAATGCCTGTATTCAGATCCTTGGCAACTAGTGCCCTATTTTTTACATTAATTCTCTAATAAATTGTATTTTTAAACATTTAGACAGGCAGTGTATTTTCATGCTCCATATTTCTCGGGAAACGGTTCTACGGCACAGACACCCATCTGTAGCAATACGGAAAGGTGTCCGCGGCTAATAGAACTGGGCAGGTCTGTAATTGCGGACCGTATTGCAGTCCGCAATTACTGAGTTTTTTTTACGGTCGTGTGCATGGGGCCTAAATCATTCCTCCTACAGGAAATTATGTCTCCTATAGTAAATCACACATCTTATAGTAAATCATGCCCCCTATAGTAAATCATGCATCCTATAGTAGATCGTGCCTTCTATAGTAAATCATTCTTCCTATAGTAAATCATGCCTCCTATAGTAAATCATGCATCCTATAGTAGATTGTGCCTTCTATAGTAAATCATTCTTCCTATAGTAAATCATGCCTCCTATAGTAAATCATGTCTTCTATAGTAAATCATGTCTTCTATAGTAAATCATGCCTCCTATAGTAAATCATGTCTTCTATAGTAAATCATGCCTCCTATAGTAAATCATGCCTCCTATAGTAAATCATTCCTCGTGTAGTAAATCATGTCTTCTATAGTAAATCATGTCTTCTATAGTAAATCATGCCTCCTATAGTAAATCATGTCTTCTATAGTAAATCATGCCTCCTATAGTAAATCATGTCTTCTATAGTAAATCATGCCTCCTATAGTAAATCATGCCTCCTATAGTAAATCATGCCTCGTATAGTAAATCATGTCTTCTATAGTAAATCATGTCTTCTATAGTAAATCATGCCTCCTATAGTAAATCATGCCTCCTATAGTAAATCAAGCCTCCTATAGTAAATCATGTCTTCTATATTAAATCATGTCTCCTATAGTAAACTATGTCTTCTATAGTAAAGCATGCCTCCTATAGTAAACCATGCCTCCTATAGTACATCATGCCTCCTATAGTAAATCATGCCTCCTATAGTAAATCATGTCTCCTATAGCAAATCACACATCCTATAGTAAATCATGTGTCCTATAGTAAATCATGTCTCCTATAACATTACTAGTATAGAAAACCTGTTACCCGGGTTTTCTAGCAAAAGGAATTATGTGTTTTTATTATATATTCTAAAAAATATATTTTTTGATTTATTGGCTAGTGCTATATTTGTACTATTGGTGATTTACATTCTAGATTTATTGTCTATATATGTCTTGATAGGTATTCTATTTCCAGTGATGATATATATGGACGTTATTGCTGAAACAGGTTTTCTGTCTGGCTTGGAGCTTATAGGTATTCAAATATATATATATATATGTTTACTGTGTGTGTATATATATATATATATATATATATATATATATACATATATATATATATATATATATATATATATATATATATATATATATATATATATACACAGACATGATTGATAAATCTGCCCCAGTTTCTGTGATGACCAGTTGTGGCAGTTGGTGTATTTCCCATATGATTTTATGATTTCCTGGCTGTCATGCAGTGCTGTTGTTATGCTCTGCACAGGCTAAAACTTGGCCTAGTACAAGACAGTTGGGGATCTCTAGATTGTCATCGTCGTTGTTTGGGGGCAAGCAGAGCCTCATAAGTCCAGTCAAAAGTTATGTTTTTTTACTATAACAGGAAAATCCTGCATCAAACCTGATGGTTTTGTTTTTTTTAACTTGGTTTGTATGAAGCTGCTCAAGGACCAGTCATCCATTTCTGCAGAGGCGGCGGCTTCAGCTCTTCCAGGACCTTTCACACAGCGACCTCGTCACAATTTAACAATTCTTTAACTGGCAGTTAGAATGGAGAAGAGACGACGGTGGGGAGTGCGGTCCAGAGATGGGGAACAAGGAACCGAGCAGTCCCCCCATCACGATGTTAAGTAGGACAGACCCTTCCAGCTTTTGAAAAGGAGGCAGGAGAAGTCTGTACAGAAAACGGCTGAGATTTACGCAGAAAGACGTCATCCAGTTACTGCACATGAGGACTAAGGGGCTCTGGAAGTTTTCATTTTTGGCCTGAGGTATGTGTTAAAAAAGAGGATTGCTGACGTAGAGATTCAGACCTGTCATCTCTATAGGTTAAAATGGTGTGTGTGTGTGTGTATATATATATATATATATATATATATATATATATATATATATATATATATATATAATATTCAAAAAATAGGCAGCACTCCACAATAAATGTGAAAAAAGGGTACTTTTATTGCCCCCTTTGCACAGGGGGCAATAAAAGTACCCTTTTTTCACATTTATTGCGGAGTGCTGCCTATTTTTTGAATATTATCAAGTTTGGAGCGTGGTCTGTTCCTGAGGATTTGCACCCACCATACAACGTACACCGGTGCTGCTAGATATATTTGTTTATCTCTATATATATATATATGTGTGTGTGTGTGTGTGTGTGTGTGTGTGTATATGTATATATATAATTTATATTTAGTGTATCTAGTGTATATATAGTGGAAATCTAGTGGATACATTTTGTATATCTGTGTTGTATGTATCTATGCTTTGTGTGTATGATATATATATATAGTGCGTACATGTTTTATCTATGGGTATGTTCTCACAGCTTATTTTCAGCCGTTTTTCAGGCTATAAACGTCCTGAAAAATGGCTAAAAATACGGAGGCTGAACGCCTTGATTTCAATGGGAAAACAGCGGTCCGTCCCAACTGGGCATTTTTTATGGGCTGTTTTTAAAAAATGGCGCATAAAAAAAATCCCCATAAAAAAGACGTGTATTTCACGTCTTGAGCTGAATTTGGAGCCGTTTTTCATTGTCTCAATAGAAAAACAGCTCCAAAACCAGCCGTAAAAAACGCTTGATGCTTAAAATACGGCTTAAAATCAGAGGCTGTTTTCCCTTAAAAACAGCTCCGTATTTTACAGCCGTTTTTTGTAAAGCGTTTGGACATACCCTATGTGGTTTAGGATATGTTTGTTGCAGAAATTTCTGGAACTAAAAAAAAAAATCAGTCTCTGAATGGGGTTTGTTATATTCGCATGCACCTGATGCAGAAACAACGCCATGAAGAATAGATTTTTCAGCTGCAGAAGGATTTGGTGCTGTTTGGCAGTATTATTTTAGAAGCACAGTAGTATTATTTGCCATACAGTGTTACAGTGTTATCATTTGTGTAGTAAATGGCGCCACTATTTGGGCGATGATGGAACTGTTGTGTCCAGTGTATGGTATGATTATGGCATCTGTTATTTAGGAACTATATACAATTGTTATTTTGGCACTGTATGTCAGTTCTATTTTGGTATTCTTTAGTTTGTAGGATGGCATTTCTCAGCTTTTTATGCTGGTATTATTTAAAATGGTTTTTAGTCATATAAATATTATAGGGGGGGGATCTATCAGACAGAAAAGAAAGCTGCTGCAAAGAACGGATCTTTCTGGAAGAAGAGACATTTTCCCTGTACAGCTATTTATGATGTTTTTACAATCCCTTTATTTACTAGTTGACTACGCTATTCATTTAGTCAAAACGACGTAACCCTTGCACAACTGAGACAAATGGAAACCATTAGCGCCGTATCCGTCACCATTGAAATCAATGGTGATGGAAACGGAAGCCTATGGTTTCCATATGTTTCAGTCAGGCTCCATTCCGTGTCTGAATACCTGCCAAGTATGGGTAATCTTTAGACAATATACAGAACATACACCACCAATTTTCATTTCCATTGAAGAGAGCGGGATGAAATATTACATTTATTCATGATTTTTGTTAAATACTATGAAAATAGTCATAATAACTACGGACAAAAAAATCATAGCAGAGAAATGTTCCTGCCACAAAAATTATTATTTTTTGCACCACAGAAAATCTGAATTAAAATCCGGCTGTCATCCGTCTAGGTAATCCTGCATGTCTTCATGGACCAGGACTGGGGATACACGTCAGAGGCACATATTGTGGGTGCAGTTAGAAACAAAAATTGGGGCACAATCTTTATTAGGCCTGGTTCCCACGGATAGTATACGCTGCATAAAAACCTGGAACCGCAGCACATTCCGGTTTTTCTCAGACTGAATTTCCGCTGTGGAAAGCAGCGTACAAAAAACCCAAAACATATATACTTACCCCGGCCGTTGTCCTGGTGATGCGTCCCTCCTTTGCCGTCCGGTCCGGCCTCCCTGGGTGACGCTGCAGTCCATGTGACAGCTACAGCCTGTGATTGGCTGCAGCGGTCACATTGGATGAAACGTTATCCCAGGAGGCCAGACTGGAGGAGGAAGCAGGGAGTTCTGGGTAAGTATGATTTTATTTTTTTCAAAATGGGGCAACTTCTGCGGCGGAATTACTGCGATTCCGACACAAAAGTCGCAGCACTTTGATTTCTGTTGTGGGTTTTGCACCTCCATAGAATTCAATGAGAGAAACCTGCAACGGAAAAGCAACGAAAATGCAGCATAACTTGACATGCTGTGGATTTGAATTCCGCACCGCAGGTCGATGTATGAACGTTTTCGCTGCAATGTTTTTCCGCAGTGTGGGCATGAGATTTTCAACATATGGTCCACTTTGCTGCTACTGTAAAAGCTGCAGAATTTCTGCACAGAATTTCGTTGAGTAAATTCCGCAGCTTTTGCACTACATGGAAACCCGGCCTTACTTGCTAAGTATTTGACTTGTATGTAGAATAGTTGAACATCTCTTCCATATGCAGCAGTCAGTACTTATCTGTTCATGAAAGGGGGTTTCCAGTATTTAATAGAAATTGGAGGGGTCCGGCGAAAAAAGAGTAAGGCTATGTTCACACATAGTTTTTTTTACATGGAAACCGTGTTGCAAAACTCGTCAAAAACGGCCTGAAAATGCCTCTCATTGATTTCAATGGGAGGTGGAGGCGTCTTTTTCCCGCGAGCGGTAAAACCATCTCGCGGGAGAAAGAAGCGACATGCCCTATCTTCGGGCGTTTACGCCTCTGACCTCCCATTGACATCAATGGGAGGCAGAGAAAGCGTATTTCGCTGCGTTTTATGCCCGTGGCGCACAATGGCCGTGGGCAAAAAACGCAGCGAAAATCGGCGTGCAGACAGAGGAAAATCTGCCTCAAACTTTTAAATGGAACTTTGAGGCAGAAATTCCGCCTGCAAAAAAACTCTGTGTGAACATAGCCTCAGGGTATGTTCACACGCTTAACAAAAAAAGTCTGAAAATACGGAGCTGTTTTCAAGGGAAAACAGCCCCTGATTTTCAGAAGTTTTTTGAGCAACTCACGTTTTTCGCGGCGCTTTCGCAGCGTTTTTTACGGCCGTTTTTGGAGCTGTTTTCACTGGAGTCTATGAGAAAACTGCTCCAAAAACGTCCCAAGAAGTGTCCTGCACTTCTTTTGACGAGGCTGTAATTTTACGAGCTGTCTTTTGACAGCGACGCGTAAAATGACAGCTCGTCTGCACAGTACATCGTAAGACCCATTGAAAGCAATGGGCAGATGCTTGCCGACGTATTGGAGCCGTTTTTTCAGACGTAATTCGAGGCGTAAAACGCCTCCATTATGTCTGAAAATAGGTCGTGAGCCCAGCCTTAGGCTGTGTTCACACTGAGTTTTTTGCAGGAGGAAAATTTCTCCTGCAAGAACTGCTCCAAACGGTTTTTGCACAGTGGTTTGACAAAAACTCGTCAAAACACTCGTCGAGGCGTTTTTTTTCCTCTTTCTGACTGATTGAAATGGGGTTTTGGAGGCGGAAACTGCCTCAAGATGGGTCATGACGCTTCTTTTTACCGCGATGCGTTTTTTTTACTCGCGGTAAAAAAACTCGTCCAACTCCCATTGAAATCAATGGGAGGCATTTTTGGGCGGTTTTTGAGGAGTTTTGCGGATCGGTTTCCGCGTAAAAAAAACTCGTAAAAAAAACTCTGTGTGAACAGCGCCCTAGTGTCATTCCAGCAAGCGCAGAAGCCCCTCACCACACTACTTCACACCATGTGGTTGTGTCTGGTATTGCAGCTCAAGTCAGAGGGGCTGTCCTGTACTATAACATAACTAAGCAGGTATTTCATTCAGGAATGTGGGAAAGCTGGGTGACTACAGTCATATTGGTTTTCTTCCAGCAGAAATATCTAAGAAATAAAAACAATAATTTCAATATATTTACTTTCTCTTATCTTAGTGCGTTCTTAGAGGGAGATTGTCTTCATATGATGTTATCAGCTAGAGTCCTGTGATGTAAAGGTAAATCACAAGAGGTGAGTACATTTTTTTTTTATGAGAAGAATGTCATAACCATAGCAACATTTTTTACTTTTAGTCATTGTTCATAAAGATCTTATATGGTAAATACGTCTTAATCTGGTGCACCCCATAATTTAGGATTTGTACATGGGAACATTTGGTGCTTCTGCAGAGGCCTATATTTAGGAATACATAGAGGCTATAACAGGTTTAAGTCCCCTAGAAAAGGACTTTTACATTTTTCTACTGGGGCTTCACCAATAAAAACATGGTGATATCTGGGTCTCACCATTGGTCGTAGTCCATGGCACATTCTTTTTAAAAAATTACCTCCTTTTATAATAAAATATGTCTCCTGAAGTCAATACAATATTAACGTAAAAATGAGTCTGTTATGTTTTTAAACTAGATATTGGTGTCAACTACTGTCAACCTGACTCCCTGACTGGGTCTCAGACACAAGTGGGGGCTACCTCACAATTTGAGAAGCACTGCCCCAGTGGGACTAAAAAAGAAGTTAAATAACGTTTATTAAAAAAAAACAAAGTATCCAAAGTAAAAGAAAAAATATATATTCCCCCCCCCATAAATCCACTTAGTGTGCAAAAGTAAATAGATATATATAAAAAACCAATATATTTGGTATCGCCAAAATTATAAGGACCTGTAGAATAAATTTAGAGTGTTATTTAAACATAATATAGTGTCTAAAAAGATATCCCAAAAAACAATAGTGGATGTGCTGGTTTTTTTTCGATCCCCTGAAAAGAATTTGATAAAGGTTAATCCATAAATTATTTGTACCTGTAATTCAATATAACGCTATTGTAAAATACAACTCATCCCGAAAATCGATCACTCAGCTATGACCTATTTTTTTAATTTGCGGACTGTGCTCCTATACTTTATTATGGAAGCGCGGCCTGCATATGCATGCGGGTGAGTTTGCGGCCGCCCGTGCTCGTAATCACGGACCGTGCACACAGCTACGGCTATGTGCATGAGGCCTTAGTCAGCTTCTCCTGAAACATGAAATAAATATGCAGGTGCTAATCTGCTGTGACTTTTATTCAACATGTTGAATGACAAAACAAGATGCAGATGCGCACTGCGGGCGCTAAGATATATATATATATATATATATACACACTTTTTGTATTAATTATACATTTTTATTATTTTAAATTCCATTACTGCTATATTTATTATACTTATAATTGTGAGGTTCTTAGCACTCAGTTTGATCAAATTGTGCGAGGGGTCCCAAGAGGGAAGCCCCCCTTTATAATTCCTTTACTGATCATATGGATAGCGGTTGTCTTTAAAAGTGTACCTCCATTTTTGCTGCTTTGTTTTTAACATGCTTTGAAATACTATGTTTGGGTCATATGTCAGACATAAAAAGTATATATATATATATATATATATATATATATATATATACAGTATATAATGTAATGGTACCATAGGTTTCCACAATATAAAAAAAATTTACATGTAGAAAATCTTTCTAACTCAATTCCCCATATGGTGATAAATATCTATTGATTTATGTATCTTTCCCCATAAGTGTTTTGCCTGCAAAAAAACAAAGTTAGGGAAAGTCATTAGGTGTATGGCCAGCTTTATATGTCTGCAGCAAATCTCAGACGAAGTCAGATTGTATTTTTTTTCGGCTGGATTCACAAATTCAGTTTTGATGCAGATTGTGGTGCAGTTTGTTAAAGCAAAGAAATGGATGGGTAAAAGAGTCAGTCTTTACGCTATACTTTCCCTTTCTTTTCCATCCATTCCTGGCTTTGGCTGAAAAACCTGCACCAAAAACAGCATCAAAACTACATGTGTGAATTCAGCCTTGGGTTAAGGCTACAAGGGGACTTAAAGTGAACCTGTCAGTGACTTTATTATAATGGACTTATTATGAAAGATCACTATGTCCTGTGTAATAAAGAGCCAACATTAGTCAAAAAGAGAGAGTGCACAAGACCAATAATGCAGAAGAAACATTGCATCTTTATTCCATATTCAAAAATTCATAAAAATGTTTTTAATGTATATAGGGATACACATTCACGCAAATGGTTGCACCAGGCTAGTGTATAGTCTTAGTGATGTATAAAGTGAATACATGCAGGTAAGTAAGTCAAATCTCTTGTATATAGATAGCAAGGTACAAACAAGTCATCGAAAATATAAAGTGATGAGCACAAAAAAAAAAACATAAAGTCGAGTATATGACACATCGAACCACTATTCCTATTACTGTTCATCGAGAGAAAGCTGTCAATATTTGGCGGCTGGGCGGGGGAACAGCAGATCATTATATTTCCTGGAATCTTGCCTCCCAGCGCGATACGAGTCCTGCAATATTCTATATGTAAGTTCACAAAAATCACTAAACTATCAAACATACGTGACAGATCGGTGAAATCAGCGTGTCTGGCACTATTTCATGTTTCCCTCAGAGAGGTTCCTTTAAGGCCCTGTTCAAACTGAGTTTTTTGACACGGTTTCTGCTGCAAAAATCATTCCGAAATCGCCTCCCATTGACTCGCAGGTAAAAGAAGCGACATGCCCTTTCTTCAGGCGTTTCTGGCTCTGACCTCACATTGACATCAATGGGAGGCAAAGAAAGTGTTTTTCGCTGAGTTTTTTTGCCCACGGCGCCCAATGGTCGCGGCCAAAATACACCACGAAAAACTGCCTCAAGACTCCAGACGGAATTTAGAGCCAGATTTTTCTGCCTGCAAAAAAACTCTGTGTGAACAGGGCCTTAGAAGAGTTTTGTGGAATATTTCCTTTTTATATATATCTTGTCTCTCAGCTCGATAGGAGTCCTGCAACGTTCTAAATGTATGTTCACAAAAATCACTAAACTATTAAACATACGTGACAGATCGGTGAAATCAGCGTGTCTGGCTCTACTTTATGTTGCCTAAAAATCTGCACACTTCGGTGCTCAGTGTAACGACGCCGGCTAGTCACAAGACGGCAGGACTAAGCTTCACATATAGCAATCTCAAGAATACAGAAGGGCCGAATTGTGAACCAATCGGACAGTCAAAGAGAAAGTATGATGGAGCACATATGACGTGCAACAGAAATACAAAAAACAGGGACTCAGTGTTTGAAGAGATGAAATAAAATGTCAGTCGGGTAATGGGAACAAATGAAGGATGGCTGATAACAGTCAGTAGTAATGGTAACCATGAACGATGAGTGATGAATGATAACCTTCAGATGTTGGAAACCAAATGGATGATGGTAGATGATAACAAGGTAGCCCTAACTAACACTATAACCATCACTGGATCCCTGCTTATGACCATGACACCCCTAACCCTCACTGTCCCAAAAACACAATGAAACAGAATGACACTAACCAAGTAACATGACTAAACACAAATAAACATGGACTGAGGAAATACTTAGACGGAGTTGGAAAAATACAACACTAGACTGTAACACATGATCTGATTAGCACAGGGTAAAAACACACATAACATGCCCTATATCTGAGGCCAGAGATTCTAAAGGAGACCAATCGGGAAGATTTCTCTAAACGAGCCACAGTGACTCACCTCAGTGTGGTCATCTAACCTACACTGAGGAATCAGCTGTGCGGCAGTTGCTCAGCTACTGCCCCTGTTACTGCTAAATAGCTGGAGGATGACAAGTGTGCAGCAATAGACCTGCTTTCATAAAACAGTCAATACAAGAAACCTTCCCCCTCCCTCCCAATATTTTCAAGCTGCTCAAACAAACAATCTGGTAGAAATTCAGCAAAGCAAAGGTTCTTGTCTTCCTTCCAATCTGAAGCCTGGATGGCCGTCTGCAAAACTGAAGCCTGGTGGGCCTTCTGCCACACTGAAGCCGAGAAGACTGTCTGTGAACCTAAATACTGGAGGGCTATCCACGACCCTGAAGACACGGCTGCTGCCTGCAACTTTGAAGCCTGAAGGGCCGTCTGTGACCTTGAAGCCTGGAGGGTCAGCTGAGACCCTGAAGCCTGAAAGGTCGTCTGCGGCTCTGAAGTCTGAAGGTTGGTCTGCGACCCTGAAGCCTGGAGGGCCGTGTGCGGCCCTGAAGCCTAGAAGACCATCCGTGAATCTGAATCCTGGAGGTCTATCCACGACCCTAAAGACTAGGTTGCGGTCTGCAACTCCGAAGCCTGAAGGGTCATCTGTGATCCCAAAGCCTGGAGGGCCACCTGAGACCCGTTAGCCTGAAGGGTCGTCCATGACACTGAAGTCTGAAGGGTCGGCCGCGACCCTGATGTCTGAAGATCCGTCCGCGACCATGAAGCCCGGAGGGACGTCTGCGGCCCTGAAGTCTGGAGGGCCGTCTGCGGCCCTGAAGCCTGGAGGGCCACCTGCGGCCCTGAAGCCTGGAGGACCACCTGCGACCTTAGATCCTGGAGGGCCATCTGCCACACTGAAGCCTAGAAGACTGTCTGCAAACCTGAAGACTGGAGAGCTGTCTGTAACCCTGAATCCTTAAAGGCCGCCTGCAACCCTGAATCCTGGAGGGCTATCCATGACCCTAAAGACTGGGGTGCCGTCTGCAACCCTGATTCCTGAAGGGCCGTCTGTGACTCTGAAGCCCGGAAGGCCATCTGCGACCCTGAAGCCTGGAGGGCACTCTGAGTTCCTGAAGACTGGGCAATCTGCAATTGTGAAGACTGAATCATGGTCTGTAATTGTAAAGAATGTAAGGTGGTTTGCAATCATAAAAACTGAAAGGTTGTCTGCCATTGTAAATACTTCTAGTCTCCTCCTTCGAACCTGAAGCTTGGATGGCCATCTGCAACCCTAAAGCCTTAAGGGCCACCTGCGACACTGAAGACTGGAGGGCCACCTGCGACACTGAAGGGCCGTATGTGACCCTGAAGCCTGGAAGGCCATCTGCGGCCCTGAAGTCTGGTGGGCCGTCTGTGACCTAAAGCCTGGTGGGCCGTCTGTGACCTAAAGCCTGGAGGGCCCTCTGAGATCCTGAAGCCTGAAGGGTCGTCTGCAGCTCTAAAGTCTGAAGGTCTGTCTGCGGCTCTGAAGCCTGGAGGGCCATCTGTGGCCCTGAAGCCTGGAGGGCCATCTGCGGCCCTGAAGCCTGGAGGGCACTCTGAGACCCTGAAGCCTGGAGGTCTGTATGCGGCCCTGAAGCCCGGAGGTCCGTGTTCGGCCCTGAAGCCCGGAGGTCCGTGTGCGGCCCTGAAGCCTGGAGGGTAGTGTGCGGCCCTAAAGCCTGGAGGGCCGCGTGCGGCCCTGAAGCCTGTAGGGTCGTTTGAGGCCCTGAAGCCTGGAGGGCTGGAAGGTGGTATGCAATCGTAAAAACTGGAGGATGGTCTGCAATCGTAAATACTTCTAGTCTCCTCCTTCAAACCTGAAGACTGGCTGGCCGTCTGTGACCCTAAATCCTTGAGGGTCACCTGTGATCCTGGGGCCTGTAGGGCCACCTGCGACACTGAAGCCTGGAGGGCCATCTGTGACCTTGGATCCTGGAGGGCCATCTGCCACACTGAAGCCTAGAAGACTGTGTCCAAACCTGAAGACTGGAGAGCTGTCTGTAACCCTGAATCCTGAAAGGCCGCCTGCATCCCTGAATCCTGGAGGGCTATCGACGACTCTAAAGACTGGCGTGCCGTCTGCAACCCTGAAGCCTGAAGGGCCGTCTGTGACCCTGAAGCCTGGAAGGCCATCTGTGAACTAAAGCCTGATGGGCCGTCTGTGACCTAAAGCCTGGAGGGCCCTCGGAGACCCTGAAGCCTGAAGGGTCGTCTGTAGCTCTAAAGTCTGAAGGTCCGTCTGCGACCCTGAAGCCTGAAGATCCGTGTGCGGCCCTGCAGCCTGGAAGGCCGTGTGCAGCCCTGAAGCATGGAGGTCCGTGTGCGGCCCTGAAGCCTGGAGGTCCGTGTGTGGCCCTGAAGCCTGGAGGTCCGTGTGCGGCCCTGAAACCCGGAGGGCCGTGTGCGGCTCGGAAGCCCGGAGGGCCGTGTGCGGCTCGGAAGCCCGGAGGGCCGTGTGCGGCTCGGAAGCCCGGAGGGCCGTGTGCGGCCCTGAAGCCTGGAGGGCCGTTTGAAGCCCTGAAGCTTGAAGGGCCGTCTGTGACCCTAAATCCTTGAGGGCCACCTGCGACACTGAAGCCTGGAGGGCCACCTGCGACACTGAAGCCTGGAGGGCCACCTGCGACACTGAAGCCTGGAAGGCCATCTGTGACCTTGGATCCTGGAGGGCCATCTGCCACACTGAAGCCTAGAAGACTGTCTGCAAACCTTGAGACTGGAGAGCTGTCTGTAAGCCTGAATCCTGAAAGGCTGCTTGCAAACCCTAAATACTGGAGGGCAATCCACGACCCTAAAGACTGGGGTGCCGTCTGCAAACCTGAAGCCTGAAGAGCCGTCTGTGACCCTGAAGCCTGGCAGGCCATCTGCGTCCCTGAAGCTTGAAGGCCCGTCTGTGACCCTAAATCCTTGAGGGCCACCTGTGATTCTGAAGCCTGTAGAGCCGTCTGCGACCCTGAAGCCTGGAGGGCCGTCTGCGGCCCTGAAGCGTGAAGGGCAACCTGCGGCCCTGAAGACTGGTGGGCGATCTGGAATTGTGAAGACTGGAACATGGTCTGTAATTGTAAGGAATGTAAGGTGGTTTTCAATAGTAAAGATTGGAAGGTGGTATGCAATCATAAAAACTGGAGGGTGGTCTGCCATTGTAAATACTTCTAGTCTCTTCCTAAGAACCTGAAGCCTGGATGGCCATCTGCAACCCTGAAGCCTGGAGGGCCATCTGTGACCCTGAATCCTGGAGTGCCATCTGCCACACTTAAGCCTAGAAGACTGTCTTCAAACCTAAAGACTGGAGAGCTGTCTATAACCCTGATTCCTGAAAGGCTGCCTGCGACCCTAAATCCTGGAGGTAATTGTAAAGATTGGAAGGTGCTCTTAAAATGTAAAGGCTGGATTGTGGTCTGCAATTGTAAAGACTAGAGGGTGGTCTGCAATCGTGAACACTGGGGGGGGCGGTCTGCAATCGTGAAGAGTGGAAAATGGTCTGGAATCATAAAGACTAGAAGGTGGTCTGCAATTCATAAAGAGTGGAAGGTGGTCTGCAATCGTGAACACAAGGAGGGCAGTCTGGAATTGTGAACAAAGAAGGGTGGTTGTAAAAACTGGAGGTGTGCAATTGTGAAGACTGGAAGGTAGTCTGGAATGGGTCTGTAATAGGGAAAACTAGAAAATGGTCTGTAATAGTGAAGATTGGAAGGTCATCAGCAATTGTAAAGGCTGGAAGGGGGTCTGCAATTGTAAAGACTGGAAGGGGGTCTGCAATCTGGCACATTGGAAAGTGGTCTGCAATGGTGAAGATTGGAAAGTGGTCTGTAACCGTGAACACAGGATGTCGGTCTGGATGTCGGTCTGGAATCGTGAACACAGGAGGGTGATCTGCAAACAGGAACACAGAAGGGTGGTCTGCAATCATTTCAAGATGAATGCCGCGTGACGACACCCATGTTAAAAAACAGCATAGCTCCGACGGATGCCTCTGATAGATGTCATCTGTCATTCATCCATCACCCAAAGACTCCCATGTAAAAAAAAAAAAAATACATACTGCGCAGTATACTTCCTTCTACTGGATTGCATAAATGTATATCTCTGACAGATGCCATCCATCGCCCATAAGCTCACATGTTAAAAAATACATATACTGTGTGGTATACGTTTTGTACTGGATGACACAAGAATGTTTTACGTTTGTATCTTATAAAATTGAAGTCCTTAATAAAACTCAAGCAAAGGTAAGGGTGGACACATCTGTAATTAAAAGTTAGCCTTTAAATTAGATTAAACAAAATTTTGAATATTATTGAGTAAATAAATAGACGCCAAACTAATAGTGCCCGACAAAGAGGCCAAAAAAATGGTGTCAAATAGAAAAACCAAACAAATGGTATCTTAGAAAGGCTATAAAACAATGGTGTAAAGTAAGAGTCAAACAAATGATGTCCTATAGAGTCTAAAAAGAAATAGTGAATGAATAAAGAATGGTGCTGACCAAACAAATGGTACCTCAGAGAAGACCGAACAAATGGACCATACAAATGGTACCCGAGTGAGGACCATACAAATGGTCCCCGAGAGAGGACCATACAAATGGTGCCCGAGTGAGGACCATACAAATGGTGCCCGAGTGAGGACCATACAAATGGTGCCCAAGTGAGGACCATACAAATGGTGCCCGATTGAGGACCATACAAATGGTACCCGAGTGAGGACCATACAAAGAAGCTAGAGAAATACTCCCCTAAAGAGGCCAAACAAATGCTGCCTGAGAAAGGCCAAACAAATAGTGCCCTAGAGAGGCCAAAAAAACCGGTGCCTCACAGAGGCTAAGCAAATGGTGCCTAAGAAAACTAAACAAATTGTGCCCGAGAGAGGCCATACAATAATGTGCCCAACAGAGGCCAAACAAATGGTGCCTGAGAGAGGCCATACAAATAGTGCCAGAGAGAGGCCAAGCAAATAGTGCCTGAGAGAGGCCAAACAAATGGTGCCCGAGAGTGGCAAAGCAAATAGTTCCCGAGAGAGGCCAAGCAAATGATGCTTGAGAGAAGTCAAACAAATCCTGCCTCACAGAAGCTAAGCAAATGGTGCCTAAGAAAGGCTAAACAAATGGTGCCCGAGAGAGGCCATACAATATTGTGCCCAACAGAGGCCAAACAAATGGTACCTGAGAGAGGCCATACAAATAGTGCCAGAGAGAGGCCAAGCAAATAGTGCCCGAGGGAGGCCAAGCAAATGATGCTTGAGAGAAGCCAAACAAATGCTGCCCTAAAGAAGCTAAACAAATGGTGCCTAAGAAAGGCTAAACAAATGGTGCCCGAGAGAGGCCATACAAAATTGTGCCCAAGAGAGGCCAAACAAATGGTGCCTGAGAGAGGCCATACAAATAGTGCTGAGAGAGGCCAAGCAAATGATGCTCGAGAGAAGTCAAAGAAATGCTGCCCTAAAGAGGCTAAACGAATGTTGCCCTAAAGAGGCCAAACAATTGGTGCCCTAGAGAGGACCATACAAATTGTGCCCGAGAGAGGACCATACAAATGGTGCCCGAGAGAGGACCATACAAAAGGTGCCCGAGTGAGGACCATACAAATGGTGCCCGAGTGAGGAACATACAAATGGTGCCTGAGTGGGGACCCTACAAATGGTGCCTGAGAGAGGACCATACAAATGGTGCCAGAGAGAGGACCATACAAATGGTGCCCGAGAGATGACCATACAAATTGTGCCCGAGTGAGGACCATACAAATGGTGCCCGAGTGAGGACCATACAAATGGTACCCGAGTGAGGACCATACAAAGAAGCTAAAGAAATACTGCCCTAAAGAGGCCAAACAAATGGTGCCATAGAGAGGCCAAAAAAACTGGTGTCTCACAGAGGCTAAGCAAATAGTGCCTAAGAAGAGCTAAACAAATGGTGCCCGAGAGAGGCCAAGCAAATGATGCTTGAGAGAAGTCAAACAAATCCTGCCTCACAGAAGCTAAGCAAATGGTGCCTAAGAAAGGCTAAACAAATGGTGCCCGAGAGAGGCCATACAATATTGTGCCCATACAAATGGTACCTGAGAGAGGTCATACAAATAGTGCCAGAGAGAGGCCAAGCAAATAGTGCCCGAGAGAGGCCAAGCAAATGATGCTTGAGAGAAGCCAAACAAATGCTGCCCTAAAGAGGCTAAACAAATGGTGCCTAAGAAAGGCTAAACAAATGGTGCCCGAGAGAGGCCATACAATATTGTGCCCAAGAGAGGCCAAACAAATGGTGCCTGTGAGAGGCCAAACAAATAGTGCACGAGAGTGGCCAAGCAAATATTGGCCGAGAGAGGCCAATCAAATGATGCTCGAGAGAAGCCAAACAAATGCTGCCTCACAGAGGCTAAGCAAATGGTGCCTATGAAAGGCTAAACAAATGGTGCCCGAGAGAGGCCATACAATATTGTGCCCAAGAGAGGCCAAACAAATGGTGTCTGAGAGAGGCCATACAAATAGTGCCAGAGAGAGGCCAAGCAAATAGTGCCAGAGAGAGGCCAAGCAAATGATGCTTGAGAGAAGCCAAACAAATGCTGCCCTAAAGAGGCTAAACAAATGCTGCCCTAAAGAGGCTAAACAAATGCTGCCCTTAAGAGGCCAAACAAATGGTGCCCTAGAGAGGCCAAAAAACTGGTGCCCGACAGAGGCTAAGCAAATGGTGCCTAAGAGAGGCCAAGCAAATGTTGGCTGAAAGAGGCCATACAAATGGTGCCCGAGAGGGGCAATACAAATGGTGCACGAGAGAGGCCAGACAAATGGTGCTCAAGATAAGCTAAACAAATGTTGCCCTAAAGAGGCCAAACAAATGGTGCCCTAGAGAAGTCAAAAAACAAATGCCCGACAGAGGCTAAGCAAATGGTGCTTAAGAGAGGCTAAACAAATGGTGCCCGAGAGAGGCCATACAAAATTGTGCCCAAGAGAGGCCAAACAAATGGTGCCTGAGAGAGGCCATCCAAATAGTGCCCGAGAGAGGCCAAGCAAATGATGCTCGAGAGAAGTTAAAGAAATGCTGCCCTAAAGAGGCTAAACAAATGTTGCCCTAAAGATGCTAAACAATTGGTGCCCTAGAGAGGACCATACAAATGGTGCCCGAGAGAGGACCATACAAAAGGTGCCCGAGTGAGGACCATACAAATGGTGCCTGAGTGAGGAACATACAAATGGTGCCTGAGTGAGGACCCTACAAATGGTGCCCAAGAGAGGACCATACAAATGGTGCCAGAGAGAGGACCATACAAATGGTGCCCGAGAGATGACCATACAAATGGTGCCCGAGAGAGGACCATACAAATGGTGCCCGAGTGAGGACCATACAAATGGTGCCCGAGTGAGGACCATACAAATGGTGCCTGAGTGAGGACCATACAAATGGTGCCCGAGTGAGGACCATACAAATGGTGCCCGAGTGAGGACCATACAAATGGTACCCGAGTGAGGACCATACAAAGAAGCTAAAGAAATACTGCCCTAAAGAGGCCAAACAAATGGTGCCTGAGAAAGGCCAAACAAATAGTGCCCTAGAGAGGCCAAAAAAACTGGTGCCTCACAGAGGCTAAGCAAATGGTGCCTAAGAAAGGCTAAACAAATGGTGCTCGAGAGAGGCCATACAATATTGTGCCCAAGAGAGGCCAAATTAATGGTGCCTGAGAGAGGCTAAAAAAATGGTGCCCGAGAGTGGCAAAGCAAATAGTGCCCGAGAGAGGCCAAGCAAATGATGCTTGAGGGAAGTCAAACAAATGCTGCCTCACAGAGGCTAAGCAAATGGTGCCTAAGAAAGGCTAAACAAATGGTGCCCGAGAGAGGCCATACAATATTGTGCCCAAGAGAGGCCAAATAAATGGTGCCTGAAAGAGGCTAAACAAATGGTGCCCGAGAGTAGCAAAGCAAATAGTGCCCGAGAGAGGCCAAGCAAATGATGCTTGAGGGAAGTCAAACAAATGCTGCCTCACAGAGGCTAAGCAAATGGTGGCTAAGAAAGGCTAAACAAATGGTGCCCGAGAGAGGCCATACAATATTGTGCCCAACAGAGGCCAAAAAAACTGGTGCCTCACAGAGGCTAAGCAAATGGTGCCCGAGAGAGGCCATACAATATTGTGCCTAAGAGAGGCCGAACAAATGGTGCCCGAGAGTGGCAAAGCAAATAGTGCCCGAGAGAGGCCATACAATATTGTGCCCAAGAGAGGCCATACAATATTGTGCCCAAGAGAGGCCGAACAAATGGTGCCCGAGAGTGGCAAAGCAAATAGTGCCCGAGAGAGGCCAAGCAAATGATGCTTGAGGGAAGTCAAACAAATGCTGCCTCACAGAGGCTAAGCAAATGGTGCCTAAGAAAGGTTAAACAAATGGTGCCCGAAAGAGGCCATACAATATTGTGCCCAAGAGAGGCCAAAAAAACTGGGGCCTCACAGAGGCTAAGCAAATGGTGCCCGAGAGAGGCCATACAATATTGTGCCCAAGAGAGGCCGAACAAATGGTGCCCGAGAGTGGCAAAGCAAATAGTGCCCGAGAGAGGCCAAGCAAATGATGCTTGAGGGAAGTCAAACAAATGCTGCCTCACAGAGGCTAAGCAAATAGTGCCTAAGAAAGACTAAACAAATGGTGCCCGAGAGAGGCCATACAATATTGTGCCCAAGAGAGGCCAAATAATTGGTGCCTGAAAGAGGCTAAACAAATGGTGCCCGAGAGTGGCAAAGCAAATAGTGCCCGAGAGAGGCCAAGCAAATGATGCTTGAGGGAAGTCAAACAAATGCTGCCTCACAGAGGCTAAGCAAATGGTGCCAAAGAAAGGCTAAACAAATGGTGCCCGAGAGAGGCCATACAATATTGTGCCCAACAGAGGCCAAAAAAACTGGTGCCTCACAGAGGCTAAGCAAATGGTGCCCGAGGGAGGCCATACAATATTGTGCCCAAGAGAGGCCGAAAAAATGGTGCCCGAGAGTGGCAAAGCAAATAGTGCCCAAGAGAGGCCGAACAAATGGTGCCCGAGAGTGGCAGAGCAAATAGTGCCCGAGAGAGGCCAAGCAAATGATGCTTGAGGGAAGTCAAACAAATGCTGCCTCACAGAGGCTAAGCAAATGGTGCCTAAGAAAGGCTAAACAAATGGTGCCCGAGAGAGACGATACAATATTGTGCCCAAGAGAGGCCAAACAAATGGTGCCTGAGAGAGGCCAAACAAATGGTGCCCGAGAGTGGCAAAGCAAATAGTGCCCGAGAGAGGCCAAGCAAATGATGCTTGAGGAAAGTCAAACAAATGCTGCCTCACAGAGGCTAAGCAAATGGTGCCTAAGAAAGGCTAAACAAATGGAGCCCGAGAGAAGCCATACAATATTGTGCCCAACAGAGGCCAAAAAAACTGGTGCCTCGCAGAGGCTAAGCAAATGGTGCCCGAGAGAGGCCATACAATATTGTGCCCAAGAGAGGCCAAACAAATGGTGCCTGAGAGAGGCCAAACAAATGGTGCCCGGGAGTGGCAAAGCAAATAGTGCCCGAGAGAGGACAAGCAAATGATGCTTGAGGGAAGTCAAACAAATGCTGCCTCACAGAGGCTAAGCAAATGGTGCCAAAGAAAGGCTAAACAAATGGTGCCCGAGAGAGGCCATACAATATTGTGCCCAACAGAGGCCAAAAAAACTGGTGCCTCACAGAGGCTAAGCAAATGGTGCCCGAGGGAGGCCATACAATATTGTGCCCAAGAGAGGCCGAAAAAATGGTGCCCGAGAGTGGCAAAGCAAATAGTGCCCGAGAGAGGCCATACAATATTGTGCCCAAGAGAGGCCGAACAAATGGTGCCCGAGAGTGGCAAAGCAAATAGTGCCCGAGAGAGGCCAAGCAAATGATGCTTGAGGGAAGTCAAACAAATGCTGCCTCACAGAGGCTAAGCAAATGGTGCCTAAGAAAGGCTAAACAAATGGTGCCCGAGAGAGACGATACAATATTGTGCCCAAGAGAGGCCAAACAAATGGTGCCTGAGAGAGGCCAAACAAATGGTGCCCGAGAGTGGCAAAGCAAATAGTGCCCGAGAGAGGCCAAGCAAATGATGCTTGAGGAAAGTCAAACAAATGCTGCCTCACAGAGGCTAAGCAAATGGTGCCTAAGAAAGGCTAAACAAATGGAGCCCGAGAGAGGCCATACAATATTGTGCCCAACAGAGGCCAAAAAAACTGGTGCCTCACAGAGGCTAAGCAAATGGTGCCCAAGAGAGGCCATACAATATTGTGCCCAAGAGAGGCCGAACAAATGGTGCCCGAGAATGGCAAAGCAAATAGTGCCCCAGAGAGGCCAAGCAAATGATGCTTGAGGGAAGTCAAACAAATGCTGCCTCACAGAGGCTAAGCAAATGGTGCCTAAGAAAGGCTAAACAAATGGTGCCCGAGAGAGGCCATACAATATTGTGCCCAAGAGAGGCCAAATTAATGGTGCCTGAGAGAGGCTAAAAAAATGGTGCCCGAGAGTGGCAAAGCAAATAGTGCCCGAGAGAGGCCAAGCAAATGATGCTTGAGGGAAGTCAAACAAATGCTGCCTCACAGAGGCTAAGCAAATGGTGCCTAAGAAAGGCTAAACAAATGGTGCCCGAGAGAGGCCATACAATATTGTGCCCAAGAGAGGCCAAATAAATGGTGCCTGAAAGAGGCTAAACAAATGGTGCCCGAGAGTTGCAAAGCAAATAGTGCCCGAGAGAGAGGCAAAGCAAATGATGCTTGAGAGGAGTCAAATAAATGCTGCCTCACAGAGGCTAAGCAAATGGTGCCTTAGAAAGGCTAAACAAATGGTGCCCGAGAGAGGCCATACAATATTGTGCCCAACAGAGGCCAAAAAAACTGATGCCTCACAGAGGCTAAGCAAATGGTGCCCGAGAGAGGCCATACAATATTGTGCCCAAGAGATGCCAAATAAATGGTGCCTGAAAGAGGCTAAACAAATGGTGCCCGAGAGTAGCAAAGCAAATAGTGCCCGAGAGAGGCCAAGCAAATGATGCTTGAGGGAAGTCAAACAAATGCTGCCTCACAGAGGCTAAGCAAATGGTGGCTAAGAAAGGCTAAACAAATGGTGCCCGAGAGAGGCCATACAATATTGTGCCCAACAGAGGCCAAAAAAACTGGTGCCTCACAGAGGCTAAGCAAATGGTGCCCGAGAGAGGCCATACAATATTGTGCCTAAGAGAGGCCGAACAAATGGTGCCCGATAGTGGCAAAGCAAATAGTGCCCGAGAGAGGCCATACAATATTGTGCCCAAGAGAGGCCATACAATATTGTGCCCAAGAGAGGCCGAACAAATGGTGCCCGAGAGTGGCAAAGCAAATAGTGCCCGAGAGAGGCCAAGCAAATGATGCTTGAGGGAAGTCAAACAAATGCTGCCTCACAGAGGCTAAGCAAATGGTGCCTAAGAAAGGCTAAACAAATGGTGCCCAAAAGAGGCCATACAATATTGTGCCCAAGAGAGGCCAAAAAAACTGGGGCCTCACAGAGGCTAAGCAAATGGTGCCCGAGAGAGGCCATACAATATTGTGCCCAAGAGAGGCCGAACAAATGGTGCCCGAGAGTGGCAAAGCAAATAGTGCCCGAGAGAGGCCAAGCAAATGATGCTTGAGGGAAGTCAAACAAATGCTGCCTCACAGAGGCTAAGCAAATGGTGCCTAAGAAAGGCTAAACAAATGGTGCCCGAGAGAGGCCATACAATATTGTGCCCAAGAGAGGCCAAATAATTGGTGCCTGAAAGAGGCTAAACAAATGGTGCCCGAGAGTGGCAAAGCAAATAGTGCCCGAGAGAGGCCAAGCAAATGATGCTTGAGAGAAGTCAAACAAATGCTGCCTCACAGAGGCTAAGCAAATGGTGCCTAAGAAAGGCTAAACAAATGGTGCCCGAGAGAGGCCATACAATATTGTGCCCAACAGAGGCCAAAAAAAAACTGATGCCTCACAGAGGCTAAGCAAATGGTGCCCGATAGAGGCCATACAATATTGTGCCCAAGAGAGGCCGAACAAATGGTGCCTGAGAGTGGCAAAGCAAATAGTGCCCGAGAGAGGCCAAACAATATTGTGCCCAAGAGAGGCCGTACAATATTGTGCCCAAGAGAGGCCGAACAAATGGTGCCCGAGAGTGGCAAAGCAAATAGTGCCCGAGAGAGGCCAAGCAAATGATGCTTGAGGGAAGTCAAACAAATGCTGCCTCACAGAGGCTAAGCAAATGGTGCCTAAGAAAGGCTAAACAAATGGTGCCCGAGAGAGGCCATACAATATTGTGCCCAACAGAGGCCAAAAAAACTGGTGCCTCACAGAGGCTAAGCAAATGGTGCCCGAGAGAGGCCATACAATATTGTGCCCAAGAGAGGCCGAACAAATGGTGCCCGAGAGTGGCAAAGCAAATAGTGCCCGAGAGAGGCCAAGCAAATGATGCTTGAGGGAAGTCAAACAAATGCTGCCTCACAGAGGCTAAGCAAATGGTGCCTAAGAAAGGCTAAACAAATGGTGCCCGAGAGAGGCCATACAATATTGTGCCCAAGAGAGGCCAAATAATTGGTGCCTGAAAGAGGCTAAACAAATGGTGCCCGAGAGTGGCAAAGCAAATAGTGCCCGAGAGAGGCCAAGCAAATGATGCTTGAGAGAAGTCAAACAAATGCTGCCTCACAGAGGCTAAGCAAATGGTGCCTAAGAAAGGCTAAACAAATGGTGCCCGAGAGAGGCCATACAATATTGTGCCCAACAGAGGCCAAAAAAACTGATGCCTCACAGAGGCTAAGCAAATGGTGCCCGATAGAGGCCATACAATATTGTGCCCAAGAGAGGCCGAACAAATGGTGCCCGAGAGTGGCAAAGCAAATAGTGCCCGAGAGAGGCCAAACAATATTGTGCCCAAGAGAGGCCGTACAATATTGTGCCCAAGAGAGGCCGAACAAATGGTGCCCGAGAGTGGCAAAGCAAATAGTGCCCGAGAGAGGCCAAGCAAATGATGCTTGAGGGAAGTCAAACAAATGCTGCCTCACAGAGGCTAAGCAAATGGTGCCTAAGAAAGGCTAAACAAATGGTGCCCGAGAGAGGCCATACAATATTGTGCCCAACAGAGGCCAAAAAAACTGGTGCCTCACAGAGGCTAAGCAAATGGTGCCCGAGAGAGGCCATACAATATTGTGCCCAAGAGAGGCCGAACAAATGGTGCCCGAGAGTGGCAAAGCAAATAGTGCCCGAGAGAGGCCAAGCAAATGATGCTTGAGGGAAGTCAAACAAATGCTGCCTCACAGAGGCTAAGCAAATGGTGCCTAAGAAAGGCTAAACAAATGGTGCCCGAGAGAGGCCATACAATATTGTGCCCAACAGAGGCCAAAAAAACTGGTGCCTCACAGAGGCTAAGCAAATGGTGCCCGAGAGAGGCCATACAATATTGTGCCCAAGAGAGGCCAAACAAATGGTGCCTGAGAGAGGCCAAACAAATGGTGGCCGAGAGTGGCAAAGCAAATAGTGCCCGAGAGAGGCCATACAATATTGTGCCCAAGAGAGGCCGAACAAATGGTGCCCGAGAGTGGCAAAGCAAATAGTGCCCGAGAGAGGCCAAGCAAATGATGCTTGAGGGAAGTCAAACAAATGCTGCCTCACAGAGGCTAAGCAAATGGTGCCTAAGAAAGGCTTAACAAATGGTGCCCGAGAGAGGCCATACAATATTGTGCCCAACAGAGGCCAAACAAATGGCGCCTGAGAGAGGCAAAACAAATGGTGCCCGAGAGTTGCAAAGCAAATAGTGCCCGAGAGAGGCCTAGCAAATGATGCTTGAGGGAAGTCAAACAAATGCTGCCTCACAGAGGCTAAGCAAATGGTGCCTAAGAAAGGCTAAACAAATGGTGCCCGAGAGAGGCCATACAATATTGTGCCCAACAGAGGCCAAACAAATGGTGCCTGAGAGAGGCCAAACAAATGGTGCCCGAGAGTGGCAAAGCAAATAGTGCCCGAGAGAGGCCAAGCAAATGATGCTTGAGGGAAGTCAAACAAATGCTGCCTCACAGAGGCTAAGCAAATGGTGCCTAAGAAAGGCTAAACAAATGGTGCCCGAGAGAGGCCATACAATTATGTGCCCAACAGAGGCCAAAAAAACTGGTGCCTCACAGAGGCTAAGCAAATGGTTCTCGAGAGAGGCCAAACAATATTGTGCCCGAGAGTGGCAAAGCAAATAGTGCCCGAGAGAGGCCAAGCAAATGATGCTTGAGGGAAGTCAAACAAATGCTGCCTCACAGAGGCTAAGCAAATGGTGCCTAAGAAAGGCTAAACAAATGGTGCTCGAGAAAGGCCATACAATATTGTGCCCAAGAGAGGCCAAACAAATGGTGCCTGAGAGAGGCCAAACAAATGGTGCCCGAGAGTGGCAAAGCAAATAGTGCCCGAGAGAGGCCAAGCAAATGATGCTTGAGGGAAGTCAAACAAATGCTGCCTCACAGAGGCTAAGCAAATGGTGCCTAAGAAAGGCTAAACAAATGGTGCCCGAGAGAGGCCATACAATATTGTGCCCAAGAGAGGCCAAACAAATGGTGCCTGAGAGAGGCAAAACAAATGGTTCCCGAGAGTGGAAAAGCAAATAGTGCCAGAGAGAGGCCAAGCAAATGATGCTTGAGGGAAGTCAAACAAATGCTGCCTCACAGAGGCTAAGCAAATGGTGCCTAAGAAAGGCTAAACAAATGGTGCCCGAGAGAGGCCATACAATATTGTGCCCAACAGAGGCCAAAAAAACTGGTGCCTCACAGAGGCTAAGCAAATGGTGCCCAAGAGACGCCATACAATATTGTGCCCAAGAGAGGCCGAACAAATGGTGCCCGAGAGTGGCAAAGCAAATAGTGCCCGAGAGAGGCCATACAATATTGTGCCCAACAGAGGCCAAAAAAACTGGTGCCTCACAGAGGCTAAGCAAATGGTGTCCGAGAGACGCCATACAATATTGTGCCCAAGAGAGGCCGAACAAATGGTGCCCGAGAGTGGCAAAGCAAATAGTGCCCGAGAGAGGCCATACAATATTGTGCCCAAGAGAGGCCGTACAATATTGTGCCCAAGAGAGGCCGAAAAAATGGTGCCCGAGAGTGGCAAAGAAAATAGTGCCCGAGAGAGGCCAAGCAAATGATGCTTGAGGGAAGTCAAACAAATGCTGCCTCACAGAGGCTAAGCAAATGGTGCCTAAGAAAGGCTAAACAAATGGTGCCCGAGAGAGGCCATACAATATTGAGCCCAACAGAGGCCAAAAAAACTGGTGCCTCACAGAGGCTAAGCAAATGGTGCCCGAGAGAGGCCATACAATATTGTGCCCAAGAGAGGCCGAAAAAATGGTGCCCGAGAGTGGCAAAGCAAATAGTGCCCGAGAGAGGCCATACAATATTGTGCCCAAGAGAGGCCGAACAAATGGTGCCCGAGAGTGGCAAAGCAAATAGTGCCCGAGAGAGGCCAAGCAAATGATGCTTGAGGGAAGTCAAACAAATGCTGCCTCACAGAGGCTAAGCAAATGGTGCCTAAGAAAGGCTAAACAAATGGTGCCCGAGAGAGACGATACAATATTGTGCCCAAGAGAGGCCAAACAAATGGTGCCTGAGAGAGGCCAAACAAATGGTGCCCGAGAGTGGCAAAGCAAATAGTGCCCGAGAGAGGCCAAGCAAATGATGCTTGAGGAAAGTCAAACAAATGCTGCCTCACAGAGGCTAAGCAAATGGTGCCTAAGAAAGGCTAAACAAATGGAGCCCGAGAGAGGCCATACAATATTGTGCCCAACAGAGGCCAAAAAAACTGGTGCCTCACAGAGGCTAAGCAAATGGTGCCCGAGAGAGGCCATACAATATTGTGCCCAAAAGAGGCCGAACAAATGGTGCCCGAGAGTGGCAAAGCAAATAGTGCCCGAGAGAGGCCATACAATATTGTGCCCAAGAGAGGCCATACAATATTGTGCCCAAGAGAGGCCGAACAAATGGTGCCCGAGAATGGCAAAGCAAATAGTGCCCCAGAGAGGCCAAGCAAATGATGCTTGAGGGAAGTCAAACAAATGCTGCCTCACAGAGGCTAAGCAAATGGTGCCTAAGAAAGGCTAAACAAATGGTGCCCGAGAGAGGCCATACAATATTGTGCCCAAGAGAGGCCAAATTAATGGTGCCTGAGAGAGGCTAAAAAAATGGTGCCCGAGAGTGGCAAAGCAAATAGTGCCCGAGAGAGGCCAAGCAAATGATGCTTGAGGGAAGTCAAACAAATGCTGCCTCACAGAGGCTAAGCAAATGGTGCCTAAGAAAGGCTAAACAAATGGTGCCCGAGAGAGGCCATACAATATTGTGCCCAAGAGAGGCCATACAATATTGTGCCCAAGAGAGGCCGAACAAATGGTGCCCGAGAGTGGCAAAGCAAATAGTGCCCGAGAGAGGCCAAGCAAATGATGCTTGAGGGAAGTCAAACAAATGCTGCCTCACAGAGGCTAAGCAAATGGTGCCTAAGAAAGGCTAAACAAATGGTGCCCAAAAGAGGCCATACAATATTGTGCCCAAGAGAGGCCAAAAAAACTGGGGCCTCACAGAGGCTAAGCAAATGGTGCCCGAGAGAGGCCATACAATATTGTGCCCAAGAGAGGCCAAATAATTGGTGCCTGAAAGAGGCTAAACAAATGGTGCCCGAGAGTGGCAAAGCAAATAGTGCCCGAGAGAGGCCAAGCAAATGATGCTTGAGAGAAGTCAAACAAATGCTGCGTCACAGAGGCTAAGCAAATGGTGCCTAAGAAAGGCTAAACAAATGGTACCCGAGAGAGGCCATACAATATTGTGCCCAACAGAGGCCAAAAAAACCGATGCCTCACAGAGGCTAAGCAAATGGTGCCCGATAGAGGCCATACAATATTGTGCCCAAGAGAGGCCGAACAAATGGTGCCCGAGAGTGGCAAAGCAAATAGTGCCCGAGAGAGGCCAAACAATATTGTGCCCAAGAGAGGCCGTACAATATTGTGCCTAAGAGAGGCCGAACAAATGGTGCCCGAGAGTGGCAAAGCAAATAGTGCCCGAGAGAGGCCAAGCAAATGATGCTTGAGGGAAGTCAAACAAATGCTGCCTCACAGAGGCTAAGCAAATGGTGCCTAAGAAAGGCTAAACAAATGGTGCCCGAGAGAGGCCATACAATATTGTGCCCAAGAGAGGCCAAATTAATGGTGCCTGAGAGAGGCTAAAAAAATGGTGCCCGAGAGTGGCAAAGCAAATAGTGCCCGAGAGAGGCCAAGCAAATGATGCTTGAGGGAAGTCAAACAAATGCTGCCTCACAGAGGCTAAGCAAATGGTGCCTAAGAAAGGCTAAACAAATGGTGCCCGAGAGAGGCCATACAATATTGTGCCCAAGAGAGGCCATACAATATTGTGCCCAAGAGAGGCCGAACAAATGGTGCCCGAGAGTGGCAAAGCAAATAGTGCCCGAGAGAGGCCAAGCAAATGATGCTTGAGGAAAGTCAAACAAATGCTGCCTCACAGAGGCTAAGCAAATGGTGCCTAAGAAAGGCTAAACAAATGGTGCCCGAGAGAGACGATACAATATTGTGCCCAAGAGAGGCCAAACAAATGGTGCCTGAGAGAGGCCAAACAAATGGTGCCCGAGAGTGGCAAAGCAAATAGTGCCCGAGAGAGGCCAAGCAAATGATGCTTGAGGAAAGTCAAACAAATGCTGCCTCACAGAGGCTAAGCAAATGGTGCCTAAGAAAGGCTAAACAAATGGAGCCCGAGAGAGGCCATACAATATTGTGCCCAACAGAGGCCAAAAAAACTGGTGCCTCACAGAGGCTAAGCAAATGGTGCCCGAGAGAGGCCATACAATATTGTGCCCAAAAGAGGCCGAACAAATGGTGCCCGAGAGTGGCAAAGCAAATAGTGCCCGAGAGAGGCCATACAATATTGTGCCCAAGAGAGGCCATACAATATTGTGCCCAAGAGAGGCCGAACAAATGGTGCCCGAGAATGGCAAAGCAAATAGTGCCCCAGAGAGGCCAAGCAAATGATGCTTGAGGGAAGTCAAACAAATGCTGCCTCACAGAGGCTAAGCAAATGGTGCCTAAGAAAGGCTAAACAAATGGTGCCCGAGAGAGGCCATACAATATTGTGCCCAAGAGAGGCCAAATTAATGGTGCCTGAGAGAGGCTAAAAAAATGGTGCCCGAGAGTGGCAAAGCAAATAGTGCCCGAGAGAGGCCAAGCAAATGATGCTTGAGGGAAGTCAAACAAATGCTGCCTCACAGAGGCTAAGCAAATGGTGCCTAAGAAAGGCTAAACAAATGGTGCCCGAGAGAGGCCATACAATATTGTGCCCAAGAGAGGCCATACAATATTGTGCCCAAGAGAGGCCGAACAAATGGTGCCCGAGAGTGGCAAAGCAAATAGTGCCCGAGAGAGGCCAAGCAAATGATGCTTGAGGGAAGTCAAACAAATGCTGCCTCACAGAGGCTAAGCAAATGGTGCCTAAGAAAGGCTAAACAAATGGTGCCCAAAAGAGGCCATACAATATTGTGCCCAAGAGAGGCCAAAAAAACTGGGGCCTCACAGAGGCTAAGCAAATGGTGCCCGAGAGAGGCCATACAATATTGTGCCCAAGAGAGGCCAAATAATTGGTGCCTGAAAGAGGCTAAACAAATGGTGCCCGAGAGTGGCAAAGCAAATAGTGCCCGAGAGAGGCCAAGCAAATGATGCTTGAGAGAAGTCAAACAAATGCTGCGTCACAGAGGCTAAGCAAATGGTGCCTAAGAAAGGCTAAACAAATGGTACCCGAGAGAGGCCATACAATATTGTGCCCAACAGAGGCCAAAAAAACTGGTGCCTCACAGAGGCTAAGCAAATGGTGTCCGAGAGACGCCATACAATATTGTGCCCAAGAGAGGCCGAACAAATGGTGCCCGAGAGTGGCAAAGCAAATAGTGCCCGAGAGAGGCCATACAATATTGTGCCCAAGAGAGGCCGTACAATATTGTGCCCAAGAGAGGCCGAAAAAATGGTGCCCGAGAGTGGCAAAGAAAATAGTGCCCGAGAGAGGCCAAGCAAATGATGCTTGAGGGAAGTCAAACAAATGCTGCCTCACAGAGGCTAAGCAAATGGTGCCTAAGAAAGGCTAAACAAATGGTGCCCGAGAGAGGCCATACAATATTGAGCCCAACAGAGGCCAAAAAAACTGGTGCCTCACAGAGGCTAAGCAAATGGTGCCCGAGAGAGGCCATACAATATTGTGCCCAAGAGAGGCCGAAAAAATGGTGCCCGAGAGTGGCAAAGCAAATAGTGCCCGAGAGAGGCCATACAATATTGTGCCCAAGAGAGGCCGAACAAATGGTGCCCGAGAGTGGCAAAGCAAATAGTGCCCGAGAGAGGCCAAGCAAATGATGCTTGAGGGAAGTCAAACAAATGCTGCCTCACAGAGGCTAAGCAAATGGTGCCTAAGAAAGGCTAAACAAATGGTGCCCGAGAGAGACGATACAATATTGTGCCCAAGAGAGGCCAAACAAATGGTGCCTGAGAGAGGCCAAACAAATGGTGCCCGAGAGTGGCAAAGCAAATAGTGCCCGAGAGAGGCCAAGCAAATGATGCTTGAGGAAAGTCAAACAAATGCTGCCTCACAGAGGCTAAGCAAATGGTGCCTAAGAAAGGCTAAACAAATGGAGCCCGAGAGAGGCCATACAATATTGTGCCCAACAGAGGCCAAAAAAACTGGTGCCTCACAGAGGCTAAGCAAATGGTGCCCGAGAGAGGCCATACAATATTGTGCCCAAAAGAGGCCGAACAAATGGTGCCCGAGAGTGGCAATGCAAATAGTGCCCGAGAGAGGCCATACAATATTGTGCCCAAGAGAGGCCATACAATATTGTGCCCAAGAGAGGCCGAACAAATGGTGCCCGAGAATGGCAAAGCAAATAGTGCCCCAGAGAGGCCAAGCAAATGATGCTTGAGGGAAGTCAAACAAATGCTGCCTCACAGAGGCTAAGCAAATGGTGCCTAAGAAAGGCTAAACAAATGGTGCCCGAGAGAGGCCATACAATATTGTGCCCAAGAGAGGCCAAATTAATGGTGCCTGAGAGAGGCTAAAAAAATGGTGCCCGAGAGTGGCAAAGCAAATAGTGCCCGAGAGAGGCCAAGCAAATGATGCTTGAGGGAAGTCAAACAAATGCTGCCTCACAGAGGCTAAGCAAATGGTGCCTAAGAAAGGCTAAACAAATGGTGCCCGAGAGAGGCCATACAATATTGTGCCCAAGAGAGGCCATACAATATTGTGCCCAAGAGAGGCCGAACAAATGGTGCCCGAGAGTGGCAAAGCAAATAGTGCCCGAGAGAGGCCAAGCAAATGATGCTTGAGGGAAGTCAAACAAATGCTGCCTCACAGAGGCTAAGCAAATGGTGCCTAAGAAAGGCTAAACAAATGGTGCCCAAAAGAGGCCATACAATATTGTGCCCAAGAGAGGCCAAAAAAACTGGGGCCTCACAGAGGCTAAGCAAATGGTGCCCGAGAGAGGCCATACAATATTGTGCCCAAGAGAGGCCAAATAATTGGTGCCTGAAAGAGGCTAAACAAATGGTGCCCGAGAGTGGCAAAGCAAATAGTGCCCGAGAGAGGCCAAGCAAATGATGCTTGAGAGAAGTCAAACAAATGCTGCGTCACAGAGGCTAAGCAAATGGTGCCTAAGAAAGGCTAAACAAATGGTACCCGAGAGAGGCCATACAATATTGTGCCCAACAGAGGCCAAAAAAACCGATGCCTCACAGAGGCTAAGCAAATGGTGCCCGATAGAGGCCATACAATATTGTGCCCAAGAGAGGCCGAACAAATGGTGCCCGAGAGTGGCAAAGCAAATAGTGCCCGAGAGAGGCCAAACAATATTGTGCCCAAGAGAGGCCGTACAATATTGTGCCCAAGAGAGGCCGAACAAATGGTGCCCGAGAGTGGCAAAGCAAATAGTGCCCGAGAGAGGCCAAGCAAATGATGCTTGAGGGAAGTCAAACAAATGCTGCCTCACAGAGGCTAAGCAAATGGTGCCTAAGAAAGGCTAAACAAATGGTGCCCGAGAGAGGCCATACAATATTGTGCCCAAGAGAGGCCAAATTAATGGTGCCTGAGAGAGGCTAAAAAAATGGTGCCCGAGAGTGGCAAAGCAAATAGTGCCCGAGAGAGGCCAAGCAAATGATGCTTGAGGGAAGTCAAACAAATGCTGCCTCACAGAGGCTAAGCAAATGGTGCCTAAGAAAGGCTAAACAAATGGTGCCCGAGAGAGGCCATACAATATTGTGCCCAAGAGAGGCCATACAATATTGTGCCCAAGAGAGGCCGAACAAATGGTGCCCGAGAGTGGCAAAGCAAATAGTGCCCGAGAGAGGCCAAGCAAATGATGCTTGAGGAAAGTCAAACAAATGCTGCCTCACAGAGGCTAAGCAAATGGTGCCTAAGAAAGGCTAAACAAATGGTGCCCGAGAGAGACGATACAATATTGTGCCCAAGAGAGGCCAAACAAATGGTGCCTGAGAGAGGCCAAACAAATGGTGCCCGAGAGTGGTAAAGCAAATAGTGCCCGAGAGAGGCCAAGCAAATGATGCTTGAGGAAAGTCAAACAAATGCTGCCTCACAGAGGCTAAGCAAATGGTGCCTAAGAAAGGCTAAACAAATGGAGCCCGAGAGAGGCCATACAATATTGTGCCCAACAGAGGCCAAAAAAACTGGTGCCTCACAGAGGCTAAGCAAATGGTGCCCGAGAGAGGCCATACAATATTGTGCCCAAAAGAGGCCGAACAAATGGTGCCCGAGAGTGGCAAAGCAAATAGTGCCCGAGAGAGGCCATACAATATTGTGCCCAAGAGAAGCCATACAATATTGTGCCCAAGAGAGGCCGAACAAATGGTGCCCGAGAATGGCAAAGCAAATAGTGCCCCAGAGAGGCCAAGCAAATGATGCTTGAGGGAAGTCAAACAAATGCTGCCTCACAGAGGCTAAGCAAATGGTGCCTAAGAAAGGCTAAACAAATGGTGCCCGAGAGAGGCCATACAATATTGTGCCCAAGAGAGGCCAAATTAATGGTGCCTGAGAGAGGCTAAAAAAATGGTGCCCGAGAGTGGCAAAGCAAATAGTGCCCGAGAGAGGCCAAGCAAATGATGCTTGAGGGAAGTCAAACAAATGCTGCCTCACAGAGGCTAAGCAAATGGTGCCTAAGAAAGGCTAAACAAATGGTGCCCGAGAGAGGCCATACAATATTGTGCCCAAGAGAGGCCATACAATATTGTGCCCAAGAGAGGCCGAACAAATGGTGCCCGAGAGTGGCAAAGCAAATAGTGCCCGAGAGAGGCCAAGCAAATGATGCTTGAGGGAAGTCAAACAAATGCTGCCTCACAGAGGCTAAGCAAATGGTGCCTAAGAAAGGCTAAACAAATGGTGCCCAAAAGAGGCCATACAATATTGTGCCCAAGAGAGGCCAAAAAAACTGGGGCCTCACAGAGGCTAAGCAAATGGTGCCCGAGAGAGGCCATACAATATTGTGCCCAAGAGAGGCCAAATAATTGGTGCCTGAAAGAGGCTAAACAAATGGTGCCCGAGAGTGGCAAAGCAAATAGTGCCCGAGAGAGGCCAAGCAAATGATGCTTGAGAGAAGTCAAACAAATGCTGCGTCACAGAGGCTAAGCAAATGGTGCCTAAGAAAGGCTAAACAAATGGTACCCGAGAGAGGCCATACAATATTGTGCCCAACAGAGGCCAAAAAAACCGATGCCTCACAGAGGCTAAGCAAATGGTGCCCGATAGAGGCCATACAATATTGTGCCCAAGAGAGGCCGAACAAATGGTGCCCGAGAGTGGCAAAGCAAATAGTGCCCGAGAGAGGCCAAACAATATTGTGCCCAAGAGAGGCCGTACAATATTGTGCCCAAGAGAGGCCGAACAAATGGTGCCCGAGAGTGGCAAAGCAAATAGTGCCCGAGAGAGGCCAAGCAAATGATGCTTGAGGGAAGTCAAACAAATGCTGCCTCACAGAGGCTAAGCAAATGGTGCCTAAGAAAGGCTAAACAAATGGTGCCCGAGAGAGGCCATACAATATTGTGCCCAACAGAGGCCAAAAAAACTGGTGCCTCACAGAGGCTAAGCAAATGGTGCCCGAGAGAGGCCATACAATATTGTGCCCAAGAGAGGCCGAACAAATGGTGCCCGAGAGTGGCAAAGCAAATAGTGCCCGAGAGAGGCCAAGCAAATGATGCTTGAGGGAAGTCAAACAAATGCTGCCTCACAGAGGCTAAGCAAATGGTGCCTAAGAAAGGCTAAACAAATGGTGCCCGAGAGAGGCCATACAATATTGTGCCCAACAGAGGCCAAAAAAACTGGTGCCTCACAGAGGCTAAGCAAATGGTGCCCGAGAGAGGCTATACAATATTGTGCCCAAGAGAGGCCAAAGAAATGGTGCCTGAGAGAGGCCAAACAAATGGTGCCCGAGAGTGGCAAAGCAAATAGTGCCCGAGAGTGGCAAAGCAAATAGTGCCCGAGAGAGGCCATACAATATTGTGCCCAAGAGAGGCCGAACAAATGGTGCCCGAGAGTGGCAAAGCAAATAGTGCCCGAGAGAGGCCAAGCAAATGATGCTTGAGGGAAGTCAAACAAATGCTGCCTCACAGAGGCTAAGCAAATGGTGCCTAAGAAAGGCTAAACAAATGGTGCCCGAGAGAGGCCATACAATATTGTGCCCAAGAGAGGCCAAATAAATGGTGCCTGAAAGAGGCTAAACAAATGGTGCCCGAGAGTAGCAAAGCAAATAGTGCCCGAGAGAGGCCAAGCAAATGATGCTTGAGGGAAGTCAAACAAATGCTGCCTCACAGAGGCTAAGCAAATGGTGGCTAAGAAAGGCTAAACAAATGGTGCCCGAGAGAGGCCATACAATATTGTGCCCAACAGAGGCCAAAAAAACTGGTGTCTCACAGAGGCTAAGCAAATGGTGCCCGAGAGAGGCCATACAATATTGTGCCTAAGAGAGGCCGAACAAATGGTGCCCGAGAGTGGCAAAGCAACTAGTGCCCGAGAGAGGCCATACAATATTGTGCCCGAGAGAGGCCAAGCAAATGATGCTTGAGGAAAGTCAAACAAATGCTGCCTCACAGAGGCTAAGCAAATGGTGCCTAAGAAAGGCTAAACAAATGGAGCCCGAGAGAGGCCATACAATATTGTGCCCAACAGAGGCCAAAAAAACTGGTGCCTCACAGAGGCTAAGCAAATGGTGCCCGAGAGAGGCCATACAATATTGTGCCCAAAAGAGGCCGAACAAATGGTGCCCGAGAGTGGCAATGCAAATAGTGCCCGAGAGAGGCCATACAATATTGTGCCCAAGAGAGGCCATACAATATTGTGCCCAAGAGAGGCCGAACAAATGGTGCCCGAGAATGGCAAAGCAAATAGTGCCCCAGAGAGGCCAAGCAAATGATGCTTGAGGGAAGTCAAACAAATGCTGCCTCACAGAGGCTAAGCAAATGGTGCCTAAGAAAGGCTAAACAAATGGTGCCCGAGAGAGGCCATACAATATTGTGCCCAAGAGAGGCCAAATTAATGGTGCCTGAGAGAGGCTAAAAAAATGGTGCCCGAGAGTGGCAAAGCAAATAGTGCCCGAGAGAGGCCAAGCAAATGATGCTTGAGGGAAGTCAAACAAATGCTGCCTCACAGAGGCTAAGCAAATGGTGCCTAAGAAAGGCTAAACAAATGGTGCCCGAGAGAGGCCATACAATATTGTGCCCAAGAGAGGCCATACAATATTGTGCCCAAGAGAGGCCGAACAAATGGTGCCCGAGAGTGGCAAAGCAAATAGTGCCCGAGAGAGGCCAAGCAAATGATGCTTGAGGGAAGTCAAACAAATGCTGCCTCACAGAGGCTAAGCAAATGGTGCCTAAGAAAGGCTAAACAAATGGTGCCCAAAAGAGGCCATACAATATTGTGCCCAAGAGAGGCCAAAAAAACTGGGGCCTCACAGAGGCTAAGCAAATGGTGCCCGAGAGAGGCCATACAATATTGTGCCCAAGAGAGGCCAAATAATTGGTGCCTGAAAGAGGCTAAACAAATGGTGCCCGAGAGTGGCAAAGCAAATAGTGCCCGAGAGAGGCCAAGCAAATGATGCTTGAGAGAAGTCAAACAAATGCTGCGTCACAGAGGCTAAGCAAATGGTGCCTAAGAAAGGCTAAACAAATGGTACCCGAGAGAGGCCATACAATATTGTGCCCAACAGAGGCCAAAAAAACCGATGCCTCACAGAGGCTAAGCAAATGGTGCCCGATAGAGGCCATACAATATTGTGCCCAAGAGAGGCCGAACAAATGGTGCCCGAGAGTGGCAAAGCAAATAGTGCCCGAGAGAGGCCAAACAATATTGTGCCCAAGAGAGGCCGTACAATATTGTGCCCAAGAGAGGCCGAACAAATGGTGCCCGAGAGTGGCAAAGCAAATAGTGCCCGAGAGAGGCCAAGCAAATGATGCTTGAGGGAAGTCAAACAAATGCTGCCTCACAGAGGCTAAGCAAATGGTGCCTAAGAAAGGCTAAACAAATGGTGCCCGAGAGAGGCCATACAATATTGTGCCCAAGAGAGGCCAAATTAATGGTGCCTGAGAGAGGCTAAAAAAATGGTGCCCGAGAGTGGCAAAGCAAATAGTGCCCGAGAGAGGCCAAGCAAATGATGCTTGAGGGAAGTCAAACAAATGCTGCCTCACAGAGGCTAAGCAAATGGTGCCTAAGAAAGGCTAAACAAATGGTGCCCGAGAGAGGCCATACAATATTGTGCCCAAGAGAGGCCATACAATATTGTGCCCAAGAGAGGCCGAACAAATGGTGCCCGAGAGTGGCAAAGCAAATAGTGCCCGAGAGAGGCCAAGCAAATGATGCTTGAGGAAAGTCAAACAAATGCTGCCTCACAGAGGCTAAGCAAATGGTGCCTAAGAAAGGCTAAACAAATGGTGCCCGAGAGAGACGATACAATATTGTGCCCAAGAGAGGCCAAACAAATGGTGCCTGAGAGAGGCCAAACAAATGGTGCCCGAGAGTGGTAAAGCAAATAGTGCCCGAGAGAGGCCAAGCAAATGATGCTTGAGGAAAGTCAAACAAATGCTGCCTCACAGAGGCTAAGCAAATGGTGCCTAAGAAAGGCTAAACAAATGGAGCCCGAGAGAGGCCATACAATATTGTGCCCAACAGAGGCCAAAAAAACTGGTGCCTCACAGAGGCTAAGCAAATGGTGCCCGAGAGAGGCCATACAATATTGTGCCCAAAAGAGGCCGAACAAATGGTGCCCGAGAGTGGCAAAGCAAATAGTGCCCGAGAGAGGCCATACAATATTGTGCCCAAGACAAGCCATACAATATTGTGCCCAAGAGAGGCCGAACAAATGGTGCCCGAGAATGGCAAAGCAAATAGTGCCCCAGAGAGGCCAAGCAAATGATGCTTGAGGGAAGTCAAACAAATGCTGCCTCACAGAGGCTAAGCAAATGGTGCCTAAGAAAGGCTAAACAAATGGTGCCCGAGAGAGGCCATACAATATTGTGCCCAAGAGAGGCCAAATTAATGGTGCCTGAGAGAGGCTAAAAAAATGGTGCCCGAGAGTGGCAAAGCAAATAGTGCCCGAGAGAGGCCAAGCAAATGATGCTTGAGGGAAGTCAAACAAATGCTGCCTCACAGAGGCTAAGCAAATGGTGCCTAAGAAAGGCTAAACAAATGGTGCCCGAGAGAGGCCATACAATATTGTGCCCAAGAGAGGCCATACAATATTGTGCCCAAGAGAGGCCGAACAAATGGTGCCCGAGAGTGGCAAAGCAAATAGTGCCCGAGAGAGGCCAAGCAAATGATGCTTGAGGGAAGTCAAACAAATGCTGCCTCACAGAGGCTAAGCAAATGGTGCCTAAGAAAGGCTAAACAAATGGTGCCCAAAAGAGGCCATACAATATTGTGCCCAAGAGAGGCCAAAAAAACTGGGGCCTCACAGAGGCTAAGCAAATGGTGCCCGAGAGAGGCCATACAATATTGTGCCCAAGAGAGGCCAAATAATTGGTGCCTGAAAGAGGCTAAACAAATGGTGCCCGAGAGTGGCAAAGCAAATAGTGCCGGAGAGAGGCCAAGCAAATGATGCTTGAGAGAAGTCAAACAAATGCTGCGTCACAGAGGCTAAGCAAATGGTGCCTAAGAAAGGCTAAACAAATGGTACCCGAGAGAGGCCATACAATATTGTGCCCAACAGAGGCCAAAAAAACCGATGCCTCACAGAGGCTAAGCAAATGGTGCCCGATAGAGGCCATACAATATTGTGCCCAAGAGAGGCCGAACAAATGGTGCCCGAGAGTGGCAAAGCAAATAGTGCCCGAGAGAGGCCAAACAATATTGTGCCCAAGAGAGGCCGTACAATATTGTGCCCAAGAGAGGCCGAACAAATGGTGCCCGAGAGTGGCAAAGCAAATAGTGCCCGAGAGAGGCCAAGCAAATGATGCTTGAGGGAAGTCAAACAAATGCTGCCTCACAGAGGCTAAGCAAATGGTGCCTAAGAAAGGCTAAACAAATGGTGCCCGAGAGAGGCCATACAATATTGTGCCCAACAGAGGCCAAAAAAACTGGTGCCTCACAGAGGCTAAGCAAATGGTGCCCGAGAGAGGCCATACAATATTGTGCCCAAGAGAGGCCGAACAAATGGTGCCCGAGAGTGGCAAAGCAAATAGTGCCCGAGAGAGGCCAAGCAAATGATGCTTGAGGGAAGTCAAACAAATGCTGCCTCACAGAGGCTAAGCAAATGGTGCCTAAGAAAGGCTAAACAAATGGTGCCCGAGAGAGGCCATACAATATTGTGCCCAACAGAGGCCAAAAAAACTGGTGCCTCACAGAGGCTAAGCAAATGGTGCCAGAGAGAGGCTATACAATATTGTGCCCAAGAGAGGCCAAAGAAATGGTGCCTGAGAGAGGCCAAACAAATGGTGCCCGAGAGTGGCAAAGCAAATAGTGCCCGAGAGTGGCAAAGCAAATAGTGCCCGAGAGAGGCCATACAATATTGTGCCCAAGAGAGGCCGAACAAATGGTGCCCGAGAGTGGCAAAGCAAATAGTGCCCGAGAGAGGCCAAGCAAATGATGCTTGAGGGAAGTCAAACAAATGCTGCCTCACAGAGGCTAAGCAAATGGTGCCTAAGAAAGGCTAAACAAATGGTGCCCGAGAGAGGCCATACAATATTGTGCCCAAGAGAGGCCAAATAAATGGTGCCTGAAAGAGGCTAAACAAATGGTGCCCGAGAGTAGCAAAGCAAATAGTGCCCGAGAGAGGCCAAGCAAATGATGCTTGAGGGAAGTCAAACAAATGCTGCCTCACAGAGGCTAAGCAAATGGTGGCTAAGAAAGGCTAAACAAATGGTGCCCGAGAGAGGCCATACAATATTGTGCCCAACAGAGGCCAAAAAAACTGGTGTCTCACAGAGGCTAAGCAAATGGTGCCCGAGAGAGGCCATACAATATTGTGCCTAAGAGAGGCCGAACAAATGGTGCCCGAGAGTGGCAAAGCAACTAGTGCCCGAGAGAGGCCATACAATATTGTGCCCAAGAGAGGACATACAATATTGTGCCCAAGAGAGGCCGAACAAATGGGGCCCGAGAGTGGCAAAGCAAATAGTGCCCGAGAGAGGCCAAGCAAATGATGCTTGAGGGAAGTCAAACAAATGCTGCCTCACAGAGGCTAAGCAAATGGTGCCTAAGAAAGGCTAAACAAATGGTGCCCGAAAGAGGCCATACAATATTGTGCCCAAGAGAGGCCAAAAAAACTGGGGCCTCACAGAGGCTAAGCAAATGGTGCCCGAGAGAGGCCATACAATATTGTGCCCAAGAGAGGCCGAACAAATGGTGCCCGAGAGTGGCAAAGCAAATAGTGCCCGAGAGAGGCCAAGCAAATGATGCTTGAGGGAAGTCAAACAAATGCTGCCTCACAGAGGCTAAGCAAATGGTGCCTAAGAAAGGCTAAACAAATGGTGCCCGAGAGAGGCCATACAATTATGTGCCCAACAGAGGCCAAAAAAACTGGTGCCTCACAGAGGCTAAGCAAATGGTTCTCGAGAGAGGCCAAACAATATTGTGCCCGAGAGTGGCAAAGCAAATAGTGCCCGAGAGAGGCCAAGCAAATGATGCTTGAGGGAAGTCAAACAAATGCTGCCTCACAGAGGCTAAGCAAATGGTGCCTAAGAAAGGCTAAACAAATGGTGCTCGAGAAAGGCCATACAATATTGTGCCCAAGAGAGGCCAAACAAATGGTGCCTGAGAGTGGCAAAGCAAATAGTGCCCGAGAGAGGCCAAGCAAATGATGCTTGAGGGAAGTCAAACAAATGCTGCCTCACAGAGGCTAAGCAAATGGTGCCTAAGAAAGGCTAAACAAATGGTGCCCGAGAGAGGCCATACAATTATGTGCCCAACAGAGGCCAAAAAAACTGGTGCCTCACAGAGGCTAAGCAAATGGTTCTCGAGAGAGGCCAAACAATATTGTGCCCGAGAGTGGCAAAGCAAATAGTGCCCGAGAGAGGCCAAGCAAATGATGCTTGAGGGAAGTCAAACAAATGCTGCCTCACAGAGGCTAAGCAAATGGTGCCTAAGAAAGGCTAAACAAATGGTGCTCGAGAAAGGCCATAAAATATTGTGCCCAAGAGAGGCCAAACAAATGGTGCCTGAGAGAGGCCAAACAAATGGTGCCCGAGAGTGGCAAAGCAAATAGTGCCCGAGAGAGGCCAAGCAAATGATGCTTGAGGGAAGTCAAACAAATGCTGCCTCACAGAGGCTAAGCAAATGGTGCCTAAGAAAGGCTAAACAAATGGTGCCCGAGAGAGGCGATACAATATTGTGCCCAAGAGAGGCCAAACAAATGGTGCCTGAGAGAGGCAAAACAAATGGTGCCCGAGAGTGGCAAAGCAAATAGTGCCAGAGAGAGGCCAAGCAAATGATGCTTGAGGGAAGTCAAACAAATGCTGCCTCACAGAGGCTAAGCAAATGGTGCCTAAGAAAGGCTAAACAAATGGTGCCCGAGAGAGGCCATACAATATTGTGCCCAACAGAGGCCAAAAAAACTGGTGCCTCGCAGAGGCTAAGCAAATGGTGCCCAAGAGAGGCCATACAATATTGTGCCCAAGAGAGGCCGAACAAATGGTGCCCGAGAGTGGCAAAGCAAATAGTGCCCGAGAGAGGCCATACAATATTGTGCCCAACAGAGGCCAAAAAAACTGGTGCCTCACAGAGGCTAAGCAAATGGTGTCCGAGAGAGGCCATACAATATTGTGCCCAAGAGAGGCCGAACAAATGGTGCCCGAGAGTGGCAAAGCAAATAGTGCCCGAGAGAGGCCATACAATATTGTGCCCAAGAGAGGCCGTACAATATTGTGCCCAAGAGAGGCCGAAAAAATGGTGCCCGAGAGTGGCAAAGAAAATAGTGCCCGAGAGAGGCCAAGCAAATGATGCTTGAGGGAAGTCAAACAAATGCTGCCTCACAGAGGCTAAGCAAATGGTGCCTAAGAAAGGCTAAACAAATGGTGCCCGAGAGAGGCCATACAATATTGAGCCAAACAGAGGCCAAAAAAACTGGTGCCTCACAGAGGCTAAGCAAATGGTGCCCGAGAGAGGCCATACAATATTGTGCCCAAGAGAGGCCGAAAAAATGGTGCCCGAGAGTGGCAAAGCAAATAGTGCCCGAGAGAGGCCATACAATATTGTGCCCAAGAGAGGCCGAACAAATGGTGCCCGAGAGTGGCAAAGCAAATAGTGCCCGAGAGAGGCCAAGCAAATGATGCTTGAGGGAAGTCAAACAAATGCTGCCTCACAGAGGCTAAGCAAATGGTGCCTAAGAAAGGCTAAACAAATGGTGCCCGAGAGAGGCCATACAATATTGTGCCCAAGAGAGGCCATACAATATTGTGCCCAAGAGAGGCCGAACAAATGGTGCCCGAGAGTGGCAAAGCAAATAGTGCCCGAGAGAGGCCAAGCAAATGATGCTTGAGGGAAGTCAAACAAATGCTGCCTCACAGAGGCTAAGCAAATGGTGCCTAAGAAAGGCTAAACAAATGGTGCCCAAAAGAGGCCATACAATATTGTGCCCAAGAGAGGCCAAAAAAACTGGGGCCTCACAGAGGCTAAGCAAATGGTGCCCGAGAGAGGCCATACAATATTGTGCCCAAGAGAGGCCAAATAATTGGTGCCTGAAAGAGGCTAAACAAATGGTGCCCGAGAGTGGCAAAGCAAATAGTGCCCGAGAGAGGCCAAGCAAATGATGCTTGAGAGAAGTCAAACAAATGCTGCGTCACAGAGGCTAAGCAAATGGTGCCTAAGAAAGGCTAAACAAATGGTACCCGAGAGAGGCCATACAATATTGTGCCCAACAGAGGCCAAAAAAACCGATGCCTCACAGAGGCTAAGCAAATGGTGCCCGATAGAGGCCATACAATATTGTGCCCAAGAGAGGCCGAACAAATGGTGCCCGAGAGTGGCAAAGCAAATAGTGCCCGAGAGAGGCCAAACAATATTGTGCCCAAGAGAGGCCGTACAATATTGTGCCCAAGAGAGGCCGAACAAATGGTGCCCGAGAGTGGCAAAGCAAATAGTGCCCGAGAGAGGCCAAGCAAATGATGCTTGAGGGAAGTCAAACAAATGCTGCCTCACAGAGGCTAAGCAAATGGTGCCTAAGAAAGGCTAAACAAATGGTGCCCGAGAGAGGCCATACAATATTGTGCCCAAGAGAGGCCAAATTAATGGTGCCTGAGAGAGGCTAAAAAAATGGTGCCCGAGAGTGGCAAAGCAAATAGTGCCCGAGAGAGGCCAAGCAAATGATGCTTGAGGGAAGTCAAACAAATGCTGCCTCACAGAGGCTAAGCAAATGGTGCCTAAGAAAGGCTAAACAAATGGTGCCCGAGAGAGGCCATACAATATTGTGCCCAAGAGAGGCCATACAATATTGTGCCCAAGAGAGGCCGAACAAATGGTGCCCGAGAGTGGCAAAGCAAATAGTGCCCGAGAGAGGCCAAGCAAATGATGCTTGAGGGAAGTCAAACAAATGCTGCCCCACAGAGGCTAAGCAAATGGTGCCTAAGAAAGGCTAAACAAATGGTGCCCAAAAGAGGCCATACAATATTGTGCCCAAGAGAGGCCAAAAAAACTGGGGCCTCACAGAGGCTAAGCAAATGGTGCCTGAGAGAGGCCATACAATATTGTGCCCAAGAGAGGCCAAATAATTGGTGCCTGAAAGAGGCTAAACAAATGGTGCCCGAGAGTGGCAAAGCAAATAGTGCCCGAGAGAGGCCAAGCAAATGATGCTTGAGAGAAGTCAAACAAATGCTGCGTCACAGAGGCTAAGCAAATGGTGCCTAAGAAAGGCTAAACAAATGGTACCTGAGAGAGGCCATACAATATTGTGCCCAACAGAGGCCAAAAAAACCGATGCCTCACAGAGGCTAAGCAAATGGTGCCCGATAGAGGCCATACAATATTGTGCCCAAGAGAGGCCGAACAAATGGTGCCCGAGAGTGGCAAAGCAAATAGTGCCCGAGAGAGGCCAAACAATATTGTGCCCAAGAGAGGCCGTACAATATTGTGCCCAAGAGAGGCCGAACAAATGGTGCCCGAGAGTGGCAAAGCAAATAGTGCCCGAGAGAGGCCAAGCAAATGATGCTTGAGGGAAGTCAAACAAATGCTGCCTCACAGAGGCTAAGCAAATGGTGCCTAAGAAAGGCTAAACAAATGGTGCCCGAGAGAGGCCATACAATATTGTGCCCAACAGAGGCCAAAAAAACTGGTGCCTCACAGAGGCTAAGCAAATGGTGCCCGAGAGAGGCCATACAATATTGTGCCCAAGAGAGGCCGAACAAATGGTGCCCGAGAGTGGCAAAGCAAATAGTGCCCGAGAGAGGCCAAGCAAATGATGCTTGAGGGAAGTCAAACAAATGCTGCCTCACAGAGGCTAAGCAAATGGTGCCTAAGAAAGGCTAAACAAATGGTGCCCGAGAGAGGCCATACAATATTGTGCCCAACAGAGGCCAAAAAAACTGGTGCCTCACAGAGGCTAAGCAAATGGTGCCCGAGAGAGGCTATACAATATTGTGCCCAAGAGAGGCCAAAGAAATGGTGCCTGAGAGAGTAAAAACAAATGGTGCCCGAGAGTGGCAAAGCAAATAGTGCCCGAGAGAGGCCATACAATATTGTGCCCAAGAGAGGCCGAACAAATGGTGCCCGAGAGTGGCAAAGCAAATAGTGCCCGAGAGAGGCCAAGCAAATGATGCTTGAGGGAAGTCAAACAAATGCTGCCTCACAGAGGCTAAGCAAATGGTGCCTAAGAAAGGCTAAACAAATGGTGCCCGAGAGAGGCCATACAATATTGTGCCCAAGAGAGGCCAAATAAATGGTGCCTGAAAGAGGCTAAACAAATGGTGCCCGAGAGTAGCAAAGCAAATAGTGCCCGAGAGAGGCCAAGCAAATGATGCTTGAGGGAAGTCAAACAAATGCTGCCTCACAGAGGCTAAGCAAATGGTGGCTAAGAAAGGCTAAACAAATGGTGCCCGAGAGAGGCCATACAATATTGTGCCCAACAGAGGCCAAAAAAACTGGTGTCTCACAGAGGCTAAGCAAATGGTGCCCGAGAGAGGCCATACAATATTGTGCCTAAGAGAGGCCGAACAAATGGTGCCCGAGAGTGGCAAAGCAACTAGTGCCCGAGAGAGGCCATACAATATTGTGCCCAAGAGAGGACATACAATATTGTGCCCAAGAGAGGCCGAACAAATGGTGCCCGAGAGTGGCAAAGCAAATAGTGCCCGAGAGAGGCCAAGCAAATGATGCTTGAGGGAAGTCAAACAAATGCTGCCTCACAGAGGCTAAGCAAATGGTGCCTAAGAAAGGCTAAACAAATGGTGCCCGAAAGAGGCCATACAATATTGTGCCCAAGAGAGGCCAAAAAAACTGGGGCCTCACAGAGGCTAAGCAAATGGTGCCCGAGAGAGGCCATACAATATTGTGCCCAAGAGAGGCCGAACAAATGGTGCCCAAGAGTGGCAAAGCAAATAGTGCCCGAGAGAGGCCAAGCAAATGATGCTTGAGGGAAGTCAAACAAATGCTGCCTCACAGAGGCTAAGCAAATGGTGCCTAAGAAAGGCTAAACAAATGGTGCCCGAGAGAGGCCATACAATTATGTGCCCAACAGAGGCCAAAAAAACTGGTGCCTCACAGAGGCTAAGCAAATGGTTCTCGAGAGAGGCCAAACAATATTGTGCCCGAGAGTGGCAAAGCAAATAGTGCCCGAGAGAGGCCAAGCAAATGATGCTTGAGGGAAGTCAAACAAATGCTGCCTCACAGAGGCTAAGCAAATGGTGCCTAAGAAAAGCTAAACAAATGGTGCTCGAGAAAGGCCATACAATATTGTGCCCAAGAGAGGCCAAACAAATGGTGCCTGAGAGAGGCCAAACAAATGGTGCCCGAGAGTGGCAAAGCAAATAGTGCCCGAGAGAGGCCAAGCAAATGATGCTTGAGGGAAGTGAAACAAATGCTGCCTCACAGAGGCTAAGCAAATGGTGCCTAAGAAAGGCTAAACAAATGGTGCCCGAGAGAGGCGATACAATATTGTGCCCAAGAGAGGCCAAACAAATGGTGCCTGAGAGAGGCAAAACAAATGGTGCCCGAGAGTGGCAAAGCAAATAGTGCCAGAGAGAGGCCAAGCAAATGATGCTTGAGGGAAGTCAAACAAATGCTGCCTCACAGAGGCTAAGCAAATGGTGCCTAAGAAAGGCTAAACAAATGGTGCCCGAGAGAGGCCATACAATATTGTGCCCAACAGAGGCCAAAAAAACTGGTGCCTCACAGAGGCTAAGCAAATGGTGCCCGAGAGAGGCCATACAATATTGTGCCCAAGAGAGGCCGAACAAATGGTGCCCGAGAGTGGCAAAGCAAATAGTGCCCGAGAGAGGCCATACAATATTGTGCCCAAGAGAGGCCGTACAATATTGCGCCCAAGAGAGGCCGAAAAAATGGTGCCCGAGAGTGGCAAAGAAAATAGTGCCCGAGAGAGGCCAAGCAAATGATGCTTGAGGGAATTCAAACAAATGCTGCCACACAGAGGCTAAGCAAATGGTGCCTAAGAAAGGCTAAACAAATGGTGCCCGAGAGAGGCCATACAATATTGAGCCCAACAGAGGCCAAAAAAACTGGTGCCTCACAGAGGCTAAGCAAATGGTGCCCGAGAGAGGCCATACAATATTGTGCCCAAGAGAGGCCGAAAAAATGGTGCCCGAGAGTGGCAAAGCAAATAGTGCCCGAGAGAGGCCATACAATATTGTGCCCAAGAGAGGCCGAACAAATGGTGCCCGAGAGTGGCAAAGCAAATAGTGCCCGAGAGAGGCCAAGCAAATGATGCTTGAGGGAAGTCAAACAAATGCTGCCTCACAGAGGCTAAGCAAATGGTGCCTAAGAAAGGCTAAACAAATGGTGCCCGAGAGAGACGATACAATATTGTGCCCAAGAGAGGCCAAACAAATGGTGCCTGAGAGAGGCCAAACAAATGGTGCCCGAGAGTGGCAAAGCAAATAGTGCCCGAGAGAGGCCAAGCAAATGATGCTTGAGGAAAGTCAAACAAATGCTGCCTCACAGAGGCTAAGCAAATGGTGCCTAAGAAAGGCTAAACAAATGGAGCCCGAGAGAGGCCATACAATATTGTGCCCAACAGAGGCCAAAAAAACTGGTGCCTCACAGAGGCTAAGCAAATGGTGCCCGAGAGAGGCCATACAATATTGTGCCCAAAAGAGGCCGAACAAATGGTGCCCGAGAGTGGCAAAGCAAATAGTGCCCGAGAGAGGCCATACAATATTGTGCCCAAGAGAGGCCATACAATATTGTGCCCAAGAGAGGCCGAACAAATGGTGCCCGAGAATGGCAAAGCAAATAGTGCCCCAGAGAGGCCAAGCAAATGATGCTTGAGGGAAGTCAAACAAATGCTGCCTCACAGAGGCTAAGCAAATGGTGCCTAAGAAAGGCTAAACAAATGGTGCCCGAGAGAGGCCATACAATATTGTGCCCAAGAGAGGCCAAATTAATGGTGCCTGAGAGAGGCTAAAAAAATGGTGCCCGAGAGTGGCAAAGCAAATAGTGCCCGAGAGAGGCCAAGCAAATGATGCTTGAGGGAAGTCAAACAAATGCTGCCTCACAGAGGCTAAGCAAATGGTGCCTAAGAAAGGCTAAACAAATGGTGCCCGAGAGAGGCCATACAATATTGTGCCCAAGAGAGGCCATACAATATTGTGCCCAAGAGAGGCCGAACAAATGGTGCCCGAGAGTGGCAAAGCAAATAGTGCCCGAGAGAGGCCAAGCAAATGATGCTTGAGGGAAGTCAAACAAATGCTGCCTCACAAAGGCTAAGCAAATGGTGCCTAAGAAAGGCTAAACAAATGGTGCCCAAAAGAGGCCATACAATATTGTGCCCAAGAGAGGCCAAAAAAACTGGGGCCTCACAGAGGCTAAGCAAATGGTGCCCGAGAGAGGCCATACAATATTGTGCCCAAGAGAGGCCGAACAAATGGTGCCCGAGAGTGGCAAAGCAAATAGTGCCCGAGAGAGGCCAAGCAAATGATGCTTGAGGGAAGTCAAACAAATGCTGCCTCACAGAGGCTAAGCAAATGGTGCCTAAGAAAGGCTAAACAAATGGTGCCCGAGAGAGGCCATACAATATTGTGCCCAAGAGAGGCCAAATAATTGGTGCCTGAAAGAGGCTAAACAAATGGTGCCCGAGAGTGGCAAAGCAAATAGTGCCCGAGAGAGGCCAAGCAAATGATGCTTGAGAGAAGTCAAACAAATGCTGCCTCACAGAGGCTAAGCAAATGGTGCCTAAGAAAGGCTAAACAAATGGTGCCCAAGAGAGGCCAAACAATATTGAACCCAACAGAGGCCAAAAAAACCGATGCCTCACAGAGGCTAAGCAAATGGTGCCCGATAGAGGCCATACAATATTGTGCCCAAGAGAGGCCGAACAAATGGTGCCCGAGAGTGACAAAGCAAATAGTGCCCGAGAGAGGCCAAACAATATTGTGCCCAAGAGAGGCCGTACAATATTGTGCCCAAGAGAGGCCGAACAAATGGTGCCCGAGAGTGGCAAAGCAAATAGTGCCCGAGAGAGGCCAAGCAAATGATGCTTGAGGGAAGTCAAACAAATGCTGCCTCACAGAGGCTAAGCAAATGGTGCCCGAGAGAGGCCATACAATATTGTGCCCAAGAGAGGCCGAAAAAATGGTGCCCGAGAGTGGCAAAGCAAATAGTGCCCGAGAGAGGCCATACAATATTGTGCCCAAGAGAGGCCGAACAAATGGTGCCCGAGAGTGGCAAAGCAAATAGTGCCCGAGAGAGGCCAAGCAAATGATGCTTGAGGGAAGTCAAACAAATGCTGCCTCACAGAGGCTAAGCAAATGGTGCCTAAGAAAGGCTAAACAAATGGTGCCCGAGAGAGGCCATACAATATTGTGCCCAACAGAGGCCAAAAAAACTGGTGCCTCACAGAGGCTAAGCAAATGGTGCCCGAGAGAGGCCATACAATATTGTGCCCAAGAGAGGCCAAAGAAATGGTGCCTGAGAGAGGCCAAACAAATGGTGCCCGAGAGTGGCAAAGCAAATAGTGCCCGAGAGAGGCCATACAATATTGTGCCCAAGAGAGGCCGAACAAATGGTGCCCGAGAGTGGCAAAGCAAATAGTGCCCGAGAGAGGCCAAGCAAATGATGCTTGAGGGAAGTCAAACAAATGCTGCCTCACAGAGGCTAAGCAAATGGTGCCTAAGAAAGGCTAAACAAATGGTGCCCGAGAGAGGCCATACAATATTGTGCCCAAGAGAGGCCAAATAAATGGTGCCTGAAAGAGGCTAAACAAATGGTGCCCGAGAGTAGCAAAGCAAATAGTGCCCGAGAGAGGCCAAGCAAATGATGCTTGAGGGACGTCAAACAAATGCTGCCTCACAGAGGCTAAGCAAATGGTGGCTAAGAAAGGCTAAACAAATGGTGCCCGAGAGAGGCCATACAATATTGTGACCAACAGAGGCCAAAAAAACTGGTGCCTCACAGAGGCTAAGCAAATGGTGCCCGAGAGAGGCCAAACAATATTGTGCCTAAGAGAGGCCGAACAAATGGTGCCCGAGAGTGGCAAAGCAACTAGTGCCCGAGAGAGGCCATACAATATTGTGCCCAAGAGAGGCCATACAATATTGTGCCCAAGAGAGGCCGAACAAATGGTGCCCGAGAGTGGCAAAGCAAATAGTGCCCGAGAGAGGCCAAGCAAATGATGCTTGAGGGAAGTCAAACAAATGCTGCCTCACAGAGGCTAAGCAAATGGTGCCTAAGAAAGGCTAAACAAATGGTGCCCGAAAGAGGCCATACAATATTGTGCCCAAGAGAGGCCAAAAAAACTGGGGCCTCACAGAGGCTAAGCAAATGGTGCCCGAGAGACGCCATACAATATTGTGCCCAAGAGAGGCCGAACAAATGGTGCCCGAGAGTGGCAAAGCAAATAGTGCCCGAGAGAGGCCATACAATATTGTGCCCAAGAGAGGCCGTACAATATTGTGCCCAAGAGAGGCCGAAAAAATGGTGCCCGAGAGTGGCAAAGCAAATAGTGCCCGAGAGAGGCCAAGCAAATGATGCTTGAGGGAAGTCAAACAAATGCTGCCTCACAGAGGCTAAGCAAATGGTGCCTAAGAAAGGCTAAACAAATGGTGCCCGAGAGAGGCCATACAATATTGAGCCCAACAGAGGCCAAAAAAACTGGTGCCTCACAGAGGCTAAGCAAATGGTGCCCGAGAGAGGCCATACAATATTGTGCCCAAGAGAGGCCGAAAAAATGGTGCCCGAGAGTGGCAAAGCAAATAGTGCCCGAGAGAGGCCATACAATATTGTGCCCAAGAGAGGCCGAACAAATGGTGCCCGAGAGTGGCAAAGCAAATAGTGCCCGAGAGAGGCCAAGCAAATGATGCTTGAGGGAAGTCAAACAAATGCTGCCTCACAGAGGCTAAGTAAATGGTGCCTAAGAAAGGCTAAACAAATGGTGCCCGAGAGAGACGATACAATATTGTGCCCAAGAGAGGCCAAACAATTGGTGCCTGAGAGAGGCCAAACAAATGGTGCCCGAGAGTGGCAAAGCAAATAGTGCCCGAGAGAGGCCAAGCAAATGATGCTTGAGGAAAGTCAAACAAATGCTGCCTCACAGAGGCTAAGCAAATGGTGCCTAAGAAAGGCTAAACAAATGGAGCCCGAGAGAGGCCATACAATATTGTGCCCAACAGAGGCCAAAAAAACTGGTGCCTCACAGAGGCTAAGCAAATGGTGCCCGAGAGAGGCCATACAATATTGTGCCCAAAAGAGGCCGAACAAATGGTGCCCGAGAGTGGCAAAGCAAATAGTGCCCGAGAGAGGCCATACAATATTGTGCCCAAGAGAGGCCATACAATATTGTGCCCAAGAGAGGCCGAACAAATGGTGCCCGAGAATGGCAAAGCAAATAGTGCCCCAGAGAGGCCAAGCAAATGATGCTTGAGGGAAGTCAAACAAATGCTGCCTCACAGAGGCTAAGCAAATGGTGCCTAAGAAAGGCTAAACAAATGGTGCCCGAGAGAGGCCATACAATATTGTGCCCAAGAGAGGCCAAATTAATGGTGCCTGAGAGAGGCTAAAAAAATGGTGCCCGAGAGTGGCAAAGCAAATAGTGCCCAAGAGAGGCCAAGCAAATGATGCTTGAGGGAAGTCAAACAAATGCTGCCTCACAGAGGCTAAGCAAATGGTGCCTAAGAAAGGCTAAACAAATGGTGCCCGAGAGAGGCCATACAATATTGTGCCCAAGAGAGGCCATACAATATTGTGCCCAAGAGAGGCCGAACAAATGGTGCCCGAGAGTGGCAAAGCAAATAGTGCCCGAGAGAGGCCAAGCAAATGATGCTTGAGGGAAGTCAAACAAATGCTGCCTCACAGAGGCTAAGCAAATGGTGCCTAAGAAAGGCTAAACAAATGGTGCCCAAAAGAGGCCATACAATATTGTGCCCAAGAGAGGCCAAAAAAACTGGGGCCTCACAGAGGCTAAGCAAATGGTGCCCGAGAGAGGCCATACAATATTGTGCCCAAGAGAGGCCGAACAAATGGTGCCCGAGAGTGGCAAAGCAAATAGTGCCCGAGAGAGGCCAAGCAAATGATGCTTGAGGGAAGTCAAACAAATGCTGCCTCACAGAGGCTAAGCAAATGGTGCCTAAGAAAGGCTAAACAAATGGTGCCCGAGAGAGGCCATACAATATTGTGCCCAACAGAGGCCAAAAAAACTGGTGCCTCACAGAGGCTAAGCAAATGGTGCCCGAGAGAGGCCATACAATATTGTGCCCAAGAGAGGCCAAAGAAATGGTGCCTGAGAGAGGCCAAACAAATGGTGCCCGAGAGTGGCAAAGCAAATAGTGCCCGAGAGAGGCCATACAATATTGTGCCCAAGAGAGGCCGAACAAATGGTGCCCGAGAGTGGCAAAGCAAATAGTGCCCGAGAGAGGCCAAACAATATTGTGCCCAAGAGAGGCCGTACAATATTGTGCCCAAGAGAGGCCGAACAAATGGTGCCCGAGAGTGGCAAAGCAAATAGTGCCCGAGAGAGGCCAAGCAAATGATGCTTGAGGGAAGTCAAACAAATGCTGCCTCACAGAGGCTAAGCAAATGGTGCCTAAGAAAGGCTAAACAAATGGTGCCCGAGAGAGGCCATACAATATTGTGCCCAACAGAGGCCAAAAAAACTGGTGCCTCACAGAGGCTAAGCAAATGGTGTCCGAGAGAGGCCATACAATATTGTGCCCAAGAGAGGCCAAAGAAATGGTGCCTAAGAGGCCAAACAAATGGTGCCCGAGAGTGGCAAAGCAAATAGTGCCCGAGAGAGGCCATACAATATTGTGCCCAAGAGAGGCCGAACAAATGGTGCCCGAGAGTGGCAAAGCAAATAGTGCCCGAGAGAGGCCAAGCAAATGATGCTTGAGGGAAGTCAAACAAATGCTGCGTCACAGAGGCTAAGCAAATGGTGCCTAAGAAAGGCTAAACAAATGGTGCCCGAGAGAGGCCATACAATATTGTGGCCAAGAGAGGCCAAATAAATGGTGCCTGAAAGAGGCTAAACAAATGGTGCCCGAGAGTAGCAAAGGAAATAGTGCCCGAGAGAGGCCAAGCAAATGATGCTTGAGGGAAGTCAAACAAATGCTGCCTCACAGAGGCTAAGCAAATGGTGGCTAAGAAAGGCTAAACAAATGGTGCCCGAGAGAGGCCATACAATATTGTGCCCAACAGAGGCCAAAAAAACTGGTGCCTCACAGAGGCTAAGCAAATGGTGCCCGAGAGAGGCCATACAATATTGTGCCCAAAAGAGGCCGAACAAATGGTGCCCGAGAGTGGCAAAGCAAATAGTGCCCGAGAGAGGCCATACAATATTGTGCCCAAGAGAGGCCATACAATATTGTGCCCAAGAGAGGCCGAACAAATGGTGCCCGAGTATGGCAAAGCAAATAGTGCCCCAGAGAGGCCAAGCAAATGATGCTTGAGGGAAGTCAAACAAATGCTGCCTCACAGAGGCTAAGCAAATGGTGCCTAAGAAAGGCTAAACAAATGGTGCCCGAAAGAGGCCATACAATATTGTGCCCAAGAGAGGCCAAAAAAACTGGGGCCTCACAGAGGCTAAGCAAATGGTGCCCGAGAGAGGCCATACAATATTGTGCCCAAGAGAGGCCGAACAAATGGTGTCCGAGAGTGGCAAAGCAAATAGTGCCCGAGAGAGATGCTTGAGGGAAGTCAAACAAATGCTGCCTCACAGAGGCTAAGCAAATGGTGCCTAAGAAAGGCTAAACAAATGGTGCCCGAGAGAGGCGATACAATATTGTGCCCAAGAGAGGCCAAACAAATGGTGCCTGAGAGAGGCCAAACAAATGGTGCCCGAGAGTGGCAAAGCAAATAGTGCCCGAGAGAGACCAAGCAAATGATGCTTGAGGGAAGTCAAACAAATGCTGCCTCACAGAGGCTAAGCAAATGGTGCCTAAGAAAGGCTAAACAAATGGTGCCCGAGAGAGGCCATACAATATTGTACCCAACAGAGGCCAACAAAAACTGGTGCCTCACAGAGGCTAAGCAAATGGTGCTCGAGAGAGGCCATACAATATTGTGCTCAAGAGAGGCCGAACAAATGGTGCCCGAGAGTGGCAAAGCAAATAGTGCCCGAGAGAGGCCAAGCAAATGATGCTTGAGGGTAGTCAAACAAATGCTGCCTCACAGAGGCTAAGCAAATGGTGCCTAAGAAAGGCTAAACAAATGGTGCCCGAGAGAGGCGATACAATATTGTGCCCAAGAGAGGCCAAACTAATGGTGCCTGAGAGAGGCAAAACAAATGGTGCCCGAGAGTTGCAAAGCAAATAGTGCCCGAGAGAGGCCAAGCAAATGATGCTTGAGGGAAGTAAAACAAATGCTGCCTCACAGAGGCTAAGCAAATGGTGCCTAAGAAAGGCTAAACAAATGGTGCCCGAGAGAGGCCATACAATATTGTGCCCAACAGAGGCCAAAAAAACTGGTGCCTCACAGAGGCTAAGCAAATGGTGCCCGAGAGAGGCCATACAATATTGTGCCTAAGAGAGGCCGAACAAATGGTGCCCTAGAGTGGCAAAGCAAATAGTGCCCGAGAGAGGCCATACAATATTGTGCCCAAGAGAGGCCATACAGTATTGTGCCCAAGAGAGGCCGAACAAATGGTGCCCGAGAGTGGCAAAGCAAATAGTGCCCGAGAGAGGCCAAGCAAATGATTCTTGAGGGAAGTCAAACGAATGCTGCCTCACAGAGGCTAAGCAAATGGTGCCTAAGAAAGGCTAAACAAATGGTGCCCGAAAGAGGCCATACAATATTGTGCCCAAGAGAGGCCAAAAAAACTGGTGCCTTACAGAGGCTAAGCAAATGGTGCCCGAGAGAGGCCATACAATATTGTGCCCAAGAGAGGCCGAACAAATGGTGCCCGAGAGTGGCAAAGCAAATAGTGCCCGAGAGAGGCCAAGCAAATGATGCTTGAGGGAAGTCAAACAAATGCTGCCTCACAGAGGCTAAGCAAATGGTGCCCGAGAGAGGCCATACAATATTGTGCCCAAGAGAGGCCGAAAAAATGGTGCCCGAGAGTGGCAAAGCAAATAGTGCCCGAGAGAGGCCATACAATATTGTGCCCAAGAGAGGCCGAACAAATGGTGCCCGAGAGTGGCAAAGCAAATAGTGCCCGAGAGAGGCCAAGCAAATGATGCTTGAGGGAAGTCAAACAAATGCTGCCTCACAGAGGCTAAGCAAATGGTGCCTAAGAAAGGCTAAACAAATGGTGCCCGAGAGAGGCCATACAATATTGTGCCCAACAGAGGCCAAAAAAACTGGTGCCTCACAGAGGCTAAGCAAATGGTGCCCGAGAGAGGCCATACAATATTGTGCCCAAGAGAGGCCAAAGAAATGGTGCCTGAGAGAGGCCAAACAAATGGTGCCCGAGAGTGGCAAAGCAAATAGTGCCCGAGAGAGGCCATACAATATTGTGCCCAAGAGAGGCCGAACAAATGGTGCCCGAGAGTGGCAAAGCAAATAGTGCCCGAGAGAGGCCAAGCAAATGATGCTTGAGGGAAGTCAAACAAATGCTGCCTCACAGAGGCTAAGCAAATGGTGCCTAAGAAAGGCTAAACAAATGGTGCCCGAGAGAGGCCATACAATATTGTGCCCAAGAGAGGCCAAATAAATGGTGCCTGAAAGAGGCTAAACAAATGGTGCCCGAGAGTAGCAAAGCAAATAGTGCCCGAGAGAGGCCAAGCAAATGATGCTTGAGGGAAGTCAAACAAATGCTGCCTCACAGAGGCTAAGCAAATGGTGGCTAAGAAAGGCTAAACAAATGGTGCCCGAGAGAGGCCATACAATATTGTGCCCAACAGAGGCCAAAAAAACTGGTGCCTCACAGAGGCTAAGCAAATGGTGCCCGAGAGAGGCCATACAATATTGTGCCTAAGAGAGGCCGAACAAATGGTGCCCGAGAGTGGCAAAGCAACTAGTGCCCGAGAGAGGCCATACAATATTGTGCCCAAGAGAGGCCATACAATATTGTGCCCAAGAGAGGCCGAACAAATGGTGCCCGAGAGTGGCAAAGCAAATAGTGCCCGAGAGAGGCCAAGCAAATGATGCTTGAGGGAAGTCAAACAAATGCTGCCTCACAGAGGCTAAGCAAATGGTGCCTAAGAAAGGCTAAACAAATGGTGCCCGAAAGAGGCCATACAATATTGTGCCCAAGAGAGGCCAAAAAAACTGGGGCCTCACAGAGGCTAAGCAAATGGTGCCCGAGAGACGCCATACAATATTGTGCCCAAGAGAGGCCGAACAAATGGTGCCCGAGAGTGGCAAAGCAAATAGTGCCCGAGAGAGGCCATACAATATTGTGCCCAAGAGAGGCCGTACAATATTGTGCCCAAGAGAGGCCGAAAAAATGGTGCCCGAGAGTGGCAAAGCAAATAGTGCCCGAGAGAGGCCAAGCAAATGATGCTTGAGGGAAGTCAAACAAATGCTGCCTCACAGAGGCTAAGCAAATGGTGCCTAAGAAAGGCTAAACAAATGGTGCCCGAGAGAGGCCATACAATATTGAGCCCAACAGAGGCCAAAAAAACTGGTGCCTCACAGAGGCTAAGCAAATGGTGCCCGAGAGAGGCCATACAATATTGTGCCCAAGAGAGGCCGAAAAAATGGTGCCCGAGAGTGGCAAAGCAAATAGTGCCCGAGAGAGGCCATACAATATTGTGCCCAAGAGAGGCCGAACAAATGGTGCCCGAGAGTGGCAAAGCAAATAGTGCCCGAGAGAGGCCAAGCAAATGATGCTTGAGGGAAGTCAAACAAATGCTGCCTCACAGAGGCTAAGTAAATGGTGCCTAAGAAAGGCTAAACAAATGGTGCCCGAGAGAGACGATACAATATTGTGCCCAAGAGAGGCCAAACAAATGGTGCCTGAGAGAGGCCAAACAAATGTTGCCCGAGAGTGGCAAAGCAAATAGTGCCCGAGAGAGGCCAAGCAAATGATGCTTGAGGAAAGTCAAACAAATGCTGCCTCACAGAGGCTAAGCAAATGGTGCCTAAGAAAGGCTAAACAAATGGAGCCCGAGAGAGGCCATACAATATTGTGCCCAACAGAGGCCAAAAAAACTGGTGCCTCACAGAGGCTAAGCAAATGGTGCCCGAGAGAGGCCATACAATATTGTGCCCAAAAGAGGCCGAACAAATGGTGCCCGAGAGTGGCAAAGCAAATAGTGCCCGAGAGAGGCCATACAATATTGTGCCCAAGAGAGGCCATACAATATTGTGCCCAAGAGAGGCCGAACAAATGGTGCCCGAGAATGGCAAAGCAAATAGTGCCCCAGAGAGGCCAAGCAAATGATGCTTGAGGGAAGTCAAACAAATGCTGCCTCACAGAGGCTAAGCAAATGGTGCCTAAGAAAGGCTAAACAAATGGTGCCCGAGAGAGGCCATACAATATTGTGCCCAAGAGAGGCCAAATTAATGGTGCCTGAGAGAGGCTAAAAAAATGGTGCCCGAGAGTGGCAAAGCAAATAGTGCCCAAGAGAGGCCAAGCAAATGATGCTTGAGGGAAGTCAAACAAATGCTGCCTCACAGAGGCTAAGCAAATGGTGCCTAAGAAAGGCTAAACAAATGGTGCCCGAGAGAGGCCATACAATATTGTGCCCAAGAGAGGCCATACAATATTGTGCCCAAGAGAGGCCGAACAAATGGTGCCCGAGAGTGGCAAAGCAAATAGTGCCCGAGAGAGGCCAAGCAAATGATGCTTGAGGGAAGTCAAACAAATGCTGCCTCACAGAGGCTAAGCAAATGGTGCCTAAGAAAGGCTAAACAAATGGTGCCCAAAAGAGGCCATACAATATTGTGCCCAAGAGAGGCCAAAAAAACTGGGGCCTCACAGAGGCTAAGCAAATGGTGCCCGAGAGAGGCCATACAATATTGTGCCCAAGAGAGGCCGAATAAATGGTGCCCGAGAGTGGCAAAGCAAATAGTGCCCGAGAGAGGCCAAGCAAATGATGCTTGAGGGAAGTCAAACAAATGCTGCCTCACAGAGGCTAAGCAAATGGTGCCTAAGAATGGCTAAACAAATGGTGCCCGAGAGAGGCCATACAATATTGTGCCCAACAGAGGCCAAAAAAACTGGTGCCTCACAGAGGCTAAGCAAATGGTGCCCGAGAGAGGCCATACAATATTGTGCCCAAGAGAGGCCAAAGAAATGGTGCCTGAGAGAGGCCAAACAAATGGTGCCCGAGAGTGGCAAAGCAAATAGTGCCCGAGAGAGGCCATACAATATTGTGCCCAAGAGAGGCCGAACAAATGGTGCCCGAGAGTGGCAAAGCAAATAGTGCCCGAGAGAGGCCAAACAATATTGTGCCCAAGAGAGGCCGTACAATATTGTGCCCAAGAGAGGCCGAACAAATGGTGCCCGAGAGTGGCAAAGCAAATAGTGCCCGAGAGAGGCCAAGCAAATGATGCTTGAGGGAAGTCAAACAAATGCTGCCTCACAGAGGCTAAGCAAATGGTGCCTAAGAAAGGCTAAACAAATGGTGCCCGAGAGAGGCCATACAATATTGTGCCCAACAGAGGCCAAAAAAACTGGTGCCTCACAGAGGCTAAGCAAATGGTGCCCGAGAGAGGCCATACAATATTGTGCCCAAGAGAGGCCAAAGAAATGGTGCCTGAGAGAGGCCAAACAAATGGTGCCCGAGAGTGGCAAAGCAAATAGTGCCCGAGAGAGGCCATACAATATTGTGCCCAAGAGAGGCCGAACAAATGGTGCCCGAGAGTGGCAAAGCAAATAGTGCCCGAGAGAGGCCAAGCAAATGATGCTTGAGGGAAGTCAAACAAATGCTGCCTCACAGAGGCTAAGCAAATGGTGCCTAAGAAAGGCTAAACAAATGGTGCCCGAGAGAGGCCATACAATATTGTGCCCAAGAGAGGCCAAATAAATGGTGCCTGAAAGAGGCTAAACAAATGGTGCCCGAGAGTAGCAAAGGAAATAGTGCCCGAGAGAGGCCAAGCAAATGATGCTTGAGGGAAGTCAAACAAATGCTGCCTCACAGAGGCTAAGCAAATGGTGGCTAAGAAAGGCTAAACAAATGGTGCCCGAGAGAGGCCATACAATATTGTGCCCAACAGAGGCCAAAAAAACTGGTGCCTCACAGAGGCTAAGCAAATGGTGCCCGAGAGAGGCCATACAATATTGTGCCCAAAAGAGGCCGAACAAATGGTGCCCGAGAGTGGCAAAGCAAATAGTGCCCGAGAGAGGCCATACAATATTGTGCCCAAGAGAGGCCATACAATATTGTGCCCAAGAGAGGCCGAACAAATGGTGCCCGAGTATGGCAAAGCAAATAGTGCCCCAGAGAGGCCAAGCAAATGATGCTTGAGGGAAGTCAAACAAATGCTGCCTCACAGAGGCTAAGCAAATGGTGCCTAAGAAAGGCTAAACAAATGGTGCCCGAAAGAGGCCATACAATATTGTGCCCAAGAGAGGCCAAAAAAACTGGGGCCTCACAGAGGCTAAGCAAATGGTGCCCGAGAGAGGCCATACAATATTGTGCCCAAGAGAGGCCGAACAAATGGTGTCCGAGAGTGGCAAAGCAAATAGTGCCCGAGAGAGATGCTTGAGGGAAGTCAAACAAATGCTGCCTCACAGAGGCTAAGCAAATGGTGCCTAAGAAAGGCTAAACAAATGGTGCCCGAGAGAGGCGATACAATATTGTGCCCAAGAGAGGCCAAACAAATGGTGCCTGAGAGAGGCCAAACAAATGGTGCCCGAGAGTGGCAAAGCAAATAGTGCCCGAGAGAGGCCAAGCAAATGATGCTTGAGGGAAGTCAAACAAATGCTGCCTCACAGAGGCTAAGCAAATGGTGCCTAAGAAAGGCTAAACAAATGGTGCCCGAGAGAGGCCATACAATATTGTACCCAACAGAGGCCAACAAAAACTGGTGCCTCACAGAGGCTAAGCAAATGGTGCTCGAGAGAGGCCATACAATATTGTGCTCAAGAGAGGCCGAACAAATGGTGCCCAAGAGTGGCAAAGCAAATAGTGCCCGAGAGAGGCCAAGCAAATGATGCTTGAGGGTAGTCAAACAAATGCTGCCTCACAGAGGCTAAGCAAATGGTGCCTAAGAAAGGCTAAACAAATGGTGCCCGAGAGAGGCGATACAATATTGTGCCCAAGAGAGGCCAAACTAATGGTGCCTGAGAGAGGCAAAACAAATGGTGCCCGAGAGTTGCAAAGCAAATAGTGCCCGAGAGAGGCCAAGCAAATGATGCTTGAGGGAAGTAAAACAAATGCTGCCTCACAGAGGCTAAGCAAATGGTGCCTAAGAAAGGCTAAACAAATGGTGCCCGAGAGAGGCCATACAATATTGTGCCCAACAGAGGCCAAAAAAACTGGTGCCTCACAGAGGCTAAGCAAATGGTGCCCGAGAGAGGCCATACAATATTGTGCCTAAGAGAGGCCGAACAAATGGTGCCCTAGAGTGGCAAAGCAAATAGTGCCCGAGAGAGGCCATACAATATTGTGCCCAAGAGAGGCCATACAGTATTGTGCCCAAGAGAGGCCGAACAAATGGTGCCCGAGAGTGGCAAAGCAAATAGTGCCCGAGAGAGGCCAAGCAAATGATTCTTGAGGGAAGTCAAACAAATGCTGCCTCACAGAGGCTAAGAAAATGGTGCCTAAGAAAGGCTAAACAAATGGTGCCCGAAAGAGGCCATACAATATTGTGCCCAAGAGAGGCCAAAAAAACTGGTGCCTTACAGAGGCTAAGCAAATGGTGCCCGAGAGAGGCCATACAATATTGTGCCCAAGAGAGGCCGAACAAATGGTGCCCGAGAGTGGCAAAGCAAATAGTGCCCGAGAGAGGCCAAGCAAATGATGCTTGAGGGAAGTCAAACAAATGCTGCCTCACAGAGGCTAAGCAAATGGTGCCTAAGAAAGGCTAAACAAATGGTGCTCGAGAAAGGCCATACAATATTGTGCCCAAGAGAGGCCAAACAAATGGTGCCTGAGAGAGGCCAAACAAATGATGCCCGAGAGTGGCAAAGCAAATAGTGCCCGAGAGAGGCCAAGCAAATGATGCTTGAGGGAAGTCAAACAAAATGCTGCCTCACAGAGGCTAAGCAAATGGTGCCTAAGAAAGGCTAAACAAATGGTGCCCGAGAGAGGCGATACAATATTGTGCTCAAGAGAGGCCAAACAAATGGTGCCTGAGAGAGGCAAAACAAATGGTGCCCGAGAGTGGCAAAGCAAATAGTGCCAGAGAGAGGCCAAGCAAATGATGCTTGAGGGAAGTCAAACAAATGCTGCCTCACAGAGGCTAAGCAAATGGTGCCTAAGAAAGGCTAAACAAATGGTGCCCGAGAGAGGCCATACAATATTGTGCCCAACAGAGGCCAAAAAAACTGGTGCCTCACAGAGGCTAAGCAAATTGTGCCCAAGAGAGGCCATACAATATTGTGCCCAAGAGAGGCCGAACAAATGGTGCCCGAGAGTGGCAAAGCAAATAGTGCCCGAGAGAGGCCATACAATATTGTGCCCAACAGAGGCCAAAAAAACTGGTGCCTCACAGAGGCTAAGCAAATGGTGCCCGAGAGAGGCCATACAATATTGTGCCCAAGAGAGGCCGAACAAATGGTGCCCGAGAGTGGCAAAGCAAATAGTGCCCGAGAGAGGCCAAGCAAATGATGCTTGAGGGAAGTCAAACAAATGCTGCCTCACAGAGGCTAAGCAAATGGTGCAAAGAAAGGCTAAACAAATGGTGCCCGAGAGAGGCCATACAATATTGTGCCCAACAGAGGCCAAAAAAACTGGTGCCTCACAGAGGCTAAGCATATGGTGCCCGAGGGAGGCCATACAATATTGTGCCCAAGAGAGGCCGAAAAAATGGTGCCCGAGAGTGGCAAAGCAAATAGTGCCCGAGAGAGGCCAAGCAAATGATGCTTGAGGGAAGTCAAACAAATGCTGCCTCACAGAGGCTAAGCAAATGGTGCCTAAGAAAGGCTAAACAAATGGTGCCCGAGAGAGGCGATACAATATTGTGCCCAAGAAAGGCCAAACAAAAGGTGCCTGAGAGAGGCCAAACAAATGGTGCCCGAGAGTGGCAAAGCAAATAGTGCCCGAGAGAGGCCAAGCAAATGATGCTTGAGGGAAGTCAAACAAATGCTGCCTCACAGAGGCTAAGCAAATGGTGCCTAAGAAAGGCTAAACAAATGGTGCCCGAGAGAGGCCATACAATATTGTGCCCAAGAGAGGCCAAATTAATGGTGCCTGAGAGAGGCTAAACAAATGGTGCCCGAGAGTGGCAAAGCAAATAGTGCCCGAGAGAGGCCAAGCAAATGATGCTTGAGAGAAGTCAAACAAATGCTGCCTCACAGAGGCTAAGCAAATGGTGCCTAAGAAAGGCTAAACAAATGGTGCCCGAGAGAGGCCATACAATATTGTGTCCAACAGAGGCCAACAATACTGATGCCTCACAGAGGCTAAGCAAATGGTGCCCGAGAGAGGCCATACAATATTGTGCCCAACAGAGGCCAAAAAAACTGGTGCCTCACAGAGGCTAAGCAAATGGTGCCCGAGACAGCCCATACAATATTGTGCCCAAGAGAGGCCGATCAAATGGTGCCCGAGAGTGGCAAAGCAAATAGTGCCCGAGAGAGGCCATACAATATTGTGCCCAAGAGAGGCCATACAATATTGTGCCCAAGAGAGGCCGAACAAATGGTGCCCGAGAATGGCAAAGCAAATAGTGCCCGAGAGAGGCCAAGCAAATGATGCTTGAGGGAAGTCAAACAAATGCTGCCTCACAGAGGCTAAGCAAATGGTGCCTAAGAAAGGCTAAACAAATGGTGCCCGAGAGAGGCCATACAATATTGTGCCCAAGAGAGGCCAAATTAATGGTGCCTGAGAGAGGCTAAACAAATGGTGCCCGAGAGTGGCAAAGCAAATAGTGCCCGAGAGAGGCCAAGCAAATGATGCTTGAGAGAAGTCAAACAAATGCTGCCTCACAGAGGCTAAGCAAATGGTGCCTAAGAAAGGCTAAACAAATGGTGCCCGAGAGAGGCCATACAATATTGTGCCCAACAGAGGCCAAATATACTGATGCCTCACAGAGGCTAAGCAAATGGTGCCCGAGAGAGGCCATACAATATTGTGCCCAACAGAGGCCAAAAAAACTGGTGCCTCACAGAGGCTAAGCAAATGGTGCCCGAGAGAGGCCATACAATATTGTGCCCAAGAGAGGCCGATCAAATGGTGCCCGAGAGTGGCAAAGCAAATAGTGCCCGAGAGAGGCCAAGCAAATGATGCTTGAGGGAAGTCAAACAAATGCTGCCTCACAGAGGCTAAGCAAATGGTGCCTAAGAAAGGCTAAACAAATTGTACCCGAGAGAGGTCATACAATATTGTGCCCAACAGAGGCCAAAAAAAACTGGTGCCTCACAGAGGCTAAGCAAATGGTGCCCGAGAGAGGCCATACAATATTGTGCCCAAGGGAGGCCATACAATATTGTGCCCAAGAGAGGCCGAACAAATGGTGCCCGAGAGTGGCAAAGCAAATAGTGCCCGAGAGAGGCCAAGCAAATGTTGCTTGAGGGAAGTCAAACAAATGCTGCCTCACAGAGGCTAAGCAAATGGTGCCTAAGAAAGGCTAAACAAATGGTGCCCGAGAGAGGCCATACAATATTGTGCCCAAGAGAGGCCAAACAAATGGTGCCTGAGAGAGGCCAAACAAATGGTGCCCGAAAGTGGCAAAGCAAATAATGCCCGAGAGAGGCCAAGCAAATGATGCTTGAGGGAAGTCAAACAAATGCTGCCTCACAGAGGCTAAGCAAATGGTGCCTAAGAAAGGCTAAACAAATGGTACCCGAGAGAGGCCATACAATATTGGGCCCAACAGAGGCCAAAAAAACTGGTGCCTCACAGAGGCTAAGCAAATGGTGCCCGAGAGAGGCCATACAATATTGTGCCCAAGAGAGGCCGAACAAATGGTGCCCGAGAGTGGCAAAGCAAATAGTGCCCGAGAGAGGCCATACAATATTGTGCCCAAGAGAGGCCATACAATATTGTGCCCAAGAGAGGCCGAACAAATGGTGCCCGAGAATGGCAAAGCATATAGTGCCCGAGAGAGGCCAAGCAAATGATGCTTGAGGGAAGTCAAACAAATGCTGCCTCACAGAGGCTAAACAAATGGTGCCTAAGAAAGGCTAAACAAATGGTGCCCGAGAGAGGCCATACAATATTGTGCCCAAGAGAGGCCAAATTAATGGTGCCTGAGAGAGGCTAAACAAATGGTGCCCGAGAGTGGCAAAGCAAATAGTGCCCGAGAGAGGCCAAGCAAATGATGCTTGAGAGAAGTCAAACAAATGCTGCCTCACAGAGGCTAAGCAAATGGTGCCTAAGAAAGGCTAAACAAATCGTGCCCGAGAGAGGCCATAAAATATTGTGCCCAACAGAGGCCAAAAATACTGATGCCTCACAGAGGCTAAGCAAATGGTGCCCGAGAGAGGCCATACAATATTGTGCCCAACAGAGGCCAAAAAAACTGGTGCCTCACAGAGGCTAAGCAAATGGTGCCCGAGAGAGGCCATACAATATTGTGCCCAAGAGAGGCCGAACAAATGGTGCACGAGAGTGGCAAAGCAAATAGTGCCCGAGAGAGGCCATACAATATTGTGCCCAAGAGAGGCCGAACAAATGGTGCCCGAGAATGGCAAAGCAAACAGTGCCCGAGAGAGGCCAAGCAAATGATGCTTGAGGGAAGTCAAACAAATGCTGCCTCACAGAGGCTAAGCAAATGGTGCCTAAGAAAGGCTAAACAAATGGTGCCCGAGAGAGGCCATACAATATTGTGGCAAGAGAGGCCAAATTAATGGTGCCTTAGAGAGGCTAAACAAATGGTGCCCGAGAGTGGCAAAGCAAATAGTGCCAGAGAAAGGCCAAGCAAATGATGCTTGAGAGAAGTCAAACAAATGCTGCCTCACAGAGGCTAAGCAAATGGTGCCTAAGAAAGGCTAAACAAATGGTGCCCGAGAGAGGCCATACAATATTGTGCCCAACAGAGGCCAAAATACTGATGCCTCACAGAGGCTAAGCAAATGGTGCCCGAGAGAGGCCATACAATATTGTGCCCAACAGAGGCCAAAAAAACTGGTGCCTCACAGAGGCTAAGCAAATGGTGCCCGAGAGAGGCCATACAATATTGTGCCCAAGAGAGGCCGAACAAATGGTGCCCGAGAGTGGCAAAGCAAATAGTGCCCGAGAGAGGCCAAGCAAATGATGCTTGAGGTAAGTCAAACAAATGCTGCCTCACAGAGGCTAAGCAAATGGTGCCTAAGAAAGGCTAAATAAATGCTACCCGAGAGAGGTCATACAATATTGTGCCCAACAGAGGCCAAAAAAACTGGTGCCTCACAGAGGCTAAGCAAATGGTGCCCGAGAGAGGCCATACAATATTGTGCCCAAGAGAGGCCGAACAAATGGTGCCCGAGAGTGGCAAAGCAAATAGTGCCCGAGAGAGGCCATACAATATTGTGCCCTAGAGAGGCCATACAATATTGTGCCCAAGAGAGGCCGAACAAATGGTGCCCGAGAGTGGCAAAGCAAATAGTGCCCGAGAGAGGCCAAGCAAATGATGCTTGAGGGAAGTCAAACAAATGCTGCCTCACAGAGGCTAAGCAAATAGTGCCTAAGAAAGGCTAAACAAATGGTGCCCGAGAGAGGCCATACAATATTGTGCCCAACAGAGGCCAAAAATACTGATGCCTCACAGAGGCTAAGCAAATGGTGCCCGAGAGAGGCCATACAATATTGTGCCCAACTAAGGCCAAAAAAACTGGTGCCTCACAGATGCTAAGCAAATGGTGCCCGAGAGAGGCCATACAATATTGTGCCCAAGAGAGGCCGAACAAATGGTGCCCGAGAGTGGCAAAGCAAATAGTGCCCGAGAGAGGCCAAGCAAATGATGCTTGAGAGAAGTCAAACAAATGCTGCCTCACAGAGGCTAAGCAAATGGTGCCTAAGAAAGGCTAAACAAATGGTGCCCGAGAGAGGCCATACAATATTGTGCCCAACAGAGGCCAAAAATACTGATGCCTCACAGAGGCTAAGCAAATGGTGCCCGAGAGAGGCAATACAATATTGTGCCCAAGAGAGGCCGAACAAATGGTGCCTGAGAGTGGCAAAGCAAATAGTGCCCGAGAGAGGCCAAACAATATTGTGCCCAAGAGAGGCCGTACAATATTGTGCCCAAGAGAGGCCGAACAAATGGTGCCCGAGAGTGGCAAAGCAAATAGTGCCCGAGAGAGGCCAAGCAAATGATGCTTGAGGGAAGTCAAACAAATGCTGCCTCACAGAGGCTAAGCAAATGGTGCCTAAGAAAGGCTAAACAAATGGTGCCCGAGAGAGGCCATACAATATTGTGCCCAAGAGAGGCCAAATTAATGGTGCCTGAGAGAGGCTAAACAAATGGTGCCCGAGAGTGGCAAAGCAAATAGTGCCCGAGAGAGGCCAAGCAAATGGTGCTTGAGAGAAGTCAAACAAATGCTGCCTCACAGAGGCTAAGCAAATGGTGCCTAAGAAAGGCTAAACAAATGGTGCCCGAGAGAGGCCATACAATATTGTGCCCAACAGAGGCCAAAAATACTGATGCCTCACAGAGGTTAAGCAAATGGTGCCCGAGAGAGGCCATATAATATTGTGCCCAACAGAGGCCAAAAAAACTGGTGCCTCACAGAGGCTAAGCAAATGGTGCCCGAGAGAGGCCATACAATATTGTGCCCAAGAGAGGCCGAACAAATGGTGCCCGAGAGTTGCAAAGCAAATAGTGCCCGAGAGAGGCCATACAATATTGTGCCCAAGAGAGGCCATACAATATTGTGCCCAAGAGAGGCCGAACAAATGGTGCCCGAGAATAGCAAAGCAAATAGTGCCCGAGGGAGGCCAAGCAAATGATGCCTCACAGAGGCTAAGCAAATGGTGCCTAAGAAAGGCTAAACAAATGGTGCCCGAGAGAGGCCATACAATATTGTGCCCAACAGAGGCCAAATATACTGATGCCTCACAGAGGCTAAGCAAATGGTGCCCGAGAGAGGCTATACAATATTGTGCCCAACAGAGGCCAAAAAAACTGGTGCCTCACAGAGGCTAAGCAAATGGTGCCCGAGAGAGGCCATACAATATTGTGCCCAAGAGAGGCCGATCAAATGGTGCCCGAGAGTGGCAAAGCAAATAGTGCCCGAGAGAAGCCAAGCAAATGATGCTTGAGGGAAGTCAAACAAATGCTGCCTCACAGAGGCTAAGCAAATGGTGCCTAAGAAAGGCTAAACAAATTGTACCCGAGAGAGGTCATACAATATTGTGCCCAACAGAGGCCAAAAAAACTGGTGCCTCACAGAGGCTAAGCAAATGGTGCCCGAGAGAGGCCATACAATATTGTGCCCAAGAGAGGCCGAACAAATGGTGCCCGAGAGTGGCAAAGCAAATAGTGCCCGAGAGAGGCCATACAATATTGTGCCCAAGAGAGGCCATACAATATTGTGCCCAAGAGAGGCCGAACAAATGGTGCCCGAGAGTGGCAAAGCAAATAGTGCCCGAGAGAGGCCAAGCAAATGATGCTTGAGGGAAGTCAAACAAATGCTGCCTCACAGAGGCTAAGTAAATGGTGCCTAAGAAAGGCTAAACAAATGGTGCCCGAGAGAGGCCATACAATATTGTGCACAAGAGAGGCCAAACAAATGGTGCCTGAGAGAGGCCAAACAAATGGTGCACGAGAGTGGCAAAGCAAATAGTGCCCGAGAGAGGCCAAGCAAATGATGCTTGAGGGAAGTCAAACAAATGCTGCCTCACAGAGGCTAAGCAAATGGTGCCTAAGAAAAGCTAAACAAATGGTGCCCGAGAGAGGCCATACAATATTGTGCCCAACAGAGGCCAAAAAAACTGGTGCCTCACAGAGGCTAAGCAAATGGTGCCCGAGAGAGGCCATACAATATTGTGCCCAAGAGAGGCCGAACAAATGGTGCCCGAGAGTGGCAAAGCAAATAGTGCCCGAGAGAGGCCATACAATATTGTGCCCAAGAGAGGCCATACAATATTGTGCCCAAGAGAGGCCGAACAAATGGTGCCCGAAAATGGCAAAGCAAATAGTGCCCGAGAGAGGCCAAGCAAATGATGCTTGAGGGAAGTCAAACAAATGCTGCCTCACAGAGGCTAAGCAAATGGTGCCTAAGAAAGGCTAAACAAATGGTGCCCGAGAGAGGCCATACAATATTGTGCCCAAGAGAGGCCAAATTAATGGTGCCTGAGAGAGGCTAAACAAATGGTGCCCGAGAGTGGCAAAGCAAATAGTGCCCGAGAGAGGCCAAGCAAATGGTGCTTGAGAGAAGTCAAACAAATGCTGCCTCACAGAGGCTAAGCAAATGGTGCCTAAGAAAGGCTAAACAAATGGTGCCCGAGAGAGGCCATACAATATTGTGCCCAACAGAGGCCAAAAATACTGATGCCTCACAGAGGTTAAGCAAATGGTGCCCGAGAGAGGCCATACAATATTGTGCCCAACAGAGGCCAAAAAAACTGGTGCCTCACAGAGGCTAAGCAAATGGTGCCCGAGAGAGGCCATACAATATTGTGCCCAAGAGAGGCCGAACAAATGGTGCCCGAGAGTGGCAAAGCAAATAGTGCCCGAGAGAGGCCAAGCAAATGATGCTTGAGGGAAGTCAAACAAATGCTGCCTCACAGAGGCTAAGCAAATGGTGCAAAGAAAGGCTAAACAAATGGTGCCCGAGAGAGGCCATACAATATTGTGCCCAACAGAGGCCAAAAAAACTGGTGCCTCACAGAGGCTAAGCATATGGTGCCCGAGGGAGGCCATACAATATTGTGCCCAAGAGAGGCCGAAAAAATGGTGCCCGAGAGTGGCAAAGCAAATAGTGCCCGAGAGAGGCCAAGCAAATGATGCTTGAGGGAAGTCAAACAAATGCTGCCTCACAGAGGCTAAGCAAATGGTGCCTAAGAAAGGCTAAACAAATGGTGCCCGAGAGAGGCGATACAATATTGTGCCCAAGAAAGGCCAAACAAAAGGTGCCTGAGAGAGGCCAAACAAATGGTGCCCGAGAGTGGCAAAGCAAATAGTGCCCGAGAGAGGCCAAGCAAATGATGCTTGAGGGAAGTCAAACAAATGCTGCCTCACAGAGGCTAAGCAAATGGTGCCTAAGAAAGGCTAAACAAATGGTGCCCGAGAGAGGCCATACAATATTGTGCCCAAGAGAGGCCAAATTAATGGTGCCTGAGAGAGGCTAAACAAATGGTGCCCGAGAGTGGCAAAGCAAATAGTGCCCGAGAGAGGCCAAGCAAATGATGCTTGAGAGAAGTCAAACAAATGCTGCCTCACAGAGGCTAAGCAAATGGTGCCTAAGAAAGGCTAAACAAATGGTGCCCGAGAGAGGCCATACAATATTGTGTCCAACAGAGGCCAACAATACTGATGCCTCACAGAGGCTAAGCAAATGGTGCCCGAGAGAGGCCATACAATATTGTGCCCAACAGAGGCCAAAAAAACTGGTGCCTCACAGAGGCTAAGCAAATGGTGCCCGAGACAGCCCATACAATATTGTGCCCAAGAGAGGCCGATCAAATGGTGCCCGAGAGTGGCAAAGCAAATAGTGCCCGAGAGAGGCCATACAATATTGTGCCCAAGAGAGGCCATACAATATTGTGCCCAAGAGAGGCCGAACAAATGGTGCCCGAGAATGGCAAAGCAAATAGTGCCCGAGAGAGGCCAAGCAAATGATGCTTGAGGGAAGTCAAACAAATGCTGCCTCACAGAGGCTAAGCAAATGGTGCCTAAGAAAGGCTAAACAAATGGTGCCCGAGAGAGGCCATACAATATTGTGCCCAAGAGAGGCCAAATTAATGGTGCCTGAGAGAGGCTAAACAAATGGTGCCCGAGAGTGGCAAAGCAAATAGTGCCCGAGAGAGGCCAAGCAAATGATGCTTGAGAGAAGTCAAACAAATGCTGCCTCACAGAGGCTAAGCAAATGGTGCCTAAGAAAGGCTAAACAAATGGTGCCCGAGAGAGGCCATACAATATTGTGCCCAACAGAGGCCAAATATACTGATGCCTCACAGAGGCTAAGCAAATGGTGCCCGAGAGAGGCCATACAATATTGTGCCCAACAGAGGCCAAAAAAACTGGTGCCTCACAGAGGCTAAGCAAATGGTGCCCGAGAGAGGCCATACAATATTGTGCCCAAGAGAGGCCGATCAAATGGTGCCCGAGAGTGGCAAAGCAAATAGTGCCCGAGAGAGGCCAAGCAAATGATGCTTGAGGGAAGTCAAACAAATGCTGCCTCACAGAGGCTAAGCAAATGGTGCCTAAGAAAGGCTAAACAAATTGTACCCGAGAGAGGTCATACAATATTGTGCCCAACAGAGGCCAAAAAAAACTGGTGCCTCACAGAGGCTAAGCAAATGGTGCCCGAGAGAGGCCATACAATATTGTGCCCAAGAGAGGCCATACAATATTGTGCCCAAGAGAGGCCGAACAAATGGTGCCCGAGAGTGGCAAAGCAAATAGTGCCCGAGAGAGGCCAAGCAAATGTTGCTTGAGGGAAGTCAAACAAATGCTGCCTCACAGAGGCTAAGCAAATGGTGCCTAAGAAAGGCTAAACAAATGGTGCCCGAGAGAGGCCATACAATATTGTGCCCAAGAGAGGCCAAACAAATGGTGCCTGAGAGAGGCCAAACAAATGGTGCCCGAAAGTGGCAAAGCAAATAATGCCCGAGAGAGGCCAAGCAAATGATGCTTGAGGGAAGTCAAACAAATGCTGCCTCACAGAGGCTAAGCAAATGGTGCCTAAGAAAGGCTAAACAAATGGTACCCGAGAGAGGCCATACAATATTGGGCCCAACAGAGGCCAAAAAAACTGGTGCCTCACAGAGGCTAAGCAAATGGTGCCCGAGAGAGGCCATACAATATTGTGCCCAAGAGAGGCCGAACAAATGGTGCCCGAGAGTGGCAAAGCAAATAGTGCCCGAGAGAGGCCATACAATATTGTGCCCAAGAGAGGCCATACAATATTGTGCCCAAGAGAGGCCGAACAAATGGTGCCCGAGAATGGCAAAGCATATAGTGCCCGAGAGAGGCCAAGCAAATGATGCTTGAGGGAAGTCAAACAAATGCTGCCTCACAGAGGCTAAACAAATGGTGCCTAAGAAAGGCTAAACAAATGGTGCCCGAGAGAGGCCATACAATATTGTGCCCAAGAGAGGCCAAATTAATGGTGCCTGAGAGAGGCTAAACAAATGGTGCCCGAGAGTGGCAAAGCAAATAGTGCCCGAGAGAGGCCAAGCAAATGATGCTTGAGAGAAGTCAAACAAATGCTGCCTCACAGAGGCTAAGCAAATGGTGCCTAAGAAAGGCTAAACAAATCGTGCCCGAGAGAGGCCATAAAATATTGTGCCCAACAGAGGCCAAAAATACTGATGCCTCACAGAGGCTAAGCAAATGGTGCCCGAGAGAGGCCATACAATATTGTGCCCAACAGAGGCCAAAAAAACTGGTGCCTCACAGAGGCTAAGCAAATGGTGCCCGAGAGAGGCCATACAATATTGTGCCCAAGAGAGGCCGAACAAATGGTGCACGAGAGTGGCAAAGCAAATAGTGCCCGAGAGAGGCCATACAATATTGTGCCCAAGAGAGGCCGAACAAATGGTGCCCGAGAATGGCAAAGCAAACAGTGCCCGAGAGAGGCCAAGCAAATGATGCTTGAGGGAAGTCAAACAAATGCTGCCTCACAGAGGCTAAGCAAATGGTGCCTAAGAAAGGCTAAACAAATGGTGCCCGAGAGAGGCCATACAATATTGTGGCAAGAGAGGCCAAATTAATGGTGCCTTAGAGAGGCTAAACAAATGGTGCCCGAGAGTGGCAAAGCAAATAGTGCCAGAGAAAGGCCAAGCAAATGATGCTTGAGAGAAGTCAAACAAATGCTGCCTCACAGAGGCTAAGCAAATGGTGCCTAAGAAAGGCTAAACAAATGGTGCCCGAGAGAGGCCATACAATATTGTGCCCAACAGAGGCCAAAATACTGATGCCTCACAGAGGCTAAGCAAATGGTGCCCGAGAGAGGCCATACAATATTGTGCCCAACAGAGGCCAAAAAAACTGGTGCCTCACAGAGGCTAAGCAAATGGTGCCCGAGAGAGGCCATACAATATTGTGCCCAAGAGAGGCCGAACAAATGGTGCCCGAGAGTGGCAAAGCAAATAGTGCCCGAGAGAGGCCAAGCAAATGATGCTTGAGGTAAGTCAAACAAATGCTGCCTCACAGAGGCTAAGCAAATGGTGCCTAAGAAAGGCTAAATAAATGCTACCCGAGAGAGGTCATACAATATTGTGCCCAACAGAGGCCAAAAAAACTGGTGCCTCACAGAGGCTAAGCAAATGGTGCCCGAGAGAGGCCATACAATATTGTGCCCAAGAGAGGCCGAACAAATGGTGCCCGAGAGTGGCAAAGCAAATAGTGCCCGAGAGAGGCCATACAATATTGTGCCCTAGAGAGGCCATACAATATTGTGCCCAAGAGAGGCCGAACAAATGGTGCCCGAGAGTGGCAAAGCAAATAGTGCCCGAGAGAGGCCAAGCAAATGATGCTTGAGGGAAGTCAAACAAATGCTGCCTCACAGAGGCTAAGCAAATAGTGCCTAAGAAAGGCTAAACAAATGGTGCCCGAGAGAGGCCATACAATATTGTGCCCAACAGAGGCCAAAAATACTGATGCCTCACAGAGGCTAAGCAAATGGTGCCCGAGAGAGGCCATACAATATTGTGCCCAACTAAGGCCAAAAAAACTGGTGCCTCACAGATGCTAAGCAAATGGTGCCCGAGAGAGGCCATACAATATTGTGCCCAAGAGAGGCCGAACAAATGGTGCCCGAGAGTGGCAAAGCAAATAGTGCCCGAGAGAGGCCAAGCAAATGATGCTTGAGAGAAGTCAAACAAATGCTGCCTCACAGAGGCTAAGCAAATGGTGCCTAAGAAAGGCTAAACAAATGGTGCCCAAGAGAGGCCATACAATATTGTGCCCAACAGAGGCCAAAAATACTGATGCCTCACAGAGGCTAAGCAAATGGTGCCCGAGAGAGGCCATACAATATTGTGCCCAACAGAGGCCAAAAAAACTGATGCCTCACAGAGGCTAAGCAAATGGTGCCCGAGAGAGGCAATACAATATTGTGCCCAAGAGAGGCCGAACAAATGGTGCCTGAGAGTGGCAAAGCAAATAGTGCCCGAGAGAGGCCAAACAATATTGTGCCCAAGAGAGGCCGTACAATATTGTGCCCAAGAGAGGCCGAACAAATGGTGCCCGAGAGTGGCAAAGCAAATAGTGCCCGAGAGAGGCCAAGCAAATGATGCTTGAGGGAAGTCAAACAAATGCTGCCTCACAGAGGCTAAGCAAATGGTGCCTAAGAAAGGCTAAACAAATGGTGCCCGTGAGAGGCCATACAATATTGTGCCCAACAGAGGCCAAAAAAACTGGTGCCTCACAGAGGCTAAGCAAACGGTGCCCGAGAGAGGCCATACAATATTGTGCCCAAGAGAGGCTGAACAAATGGTGCCCGAGAGTGGCAAAGCAAATAGTGCCCGAGAGAGGCCAAGCAAATGATGCTTGAGGGAAGTCAAACAAATGCTGCCTCACAGAGGCTAAGCAAATGGTGCCAAAGAAAGGCTAAACAAATGGTGCCCGAGAGAGGCCATACAATATTGTGCCCAACAGAGGCCAAAAAAACTGGTGCCTCACAGAGGCTAAGCATATGGTGCCCGAGGGAGGCCATACAATATTGTGCCCAAGAGAGGCCGAACAAATGGTGCCCGAGAGTGGCAAAGCAAATAGTGCCCGAGAGAGGCCAAGCAAATGATGCTTGAGGGAAGTCAAACAAATGCTGCCTCACAGAGGCTAAACAAATGGTGCCTAAGAAAGGCTAAACAAATGGTGCCCGAGAGAGGCCATACAATATTGTGCCCAAGAAAGGCCAAACAAATGGTGCCTGAGAGAGGCCAAACAAATGGTGCACGAGAGTGGCAAAGCAAATAGTGCCCGAGAGAGGCCAAGCAAATGATGCTTGAGGGAAGTCAAACAAATGCTGCCTCACAGAGGCTAAGCAAATGGTGCCTAAGAAAAGCTAAACAAATGGTGCCCGAGAGAGGCCATACAATATTGTGCCCAACAGAGGCCAAAAAAACTGGTGCCTCACAGAGGCTAAGCAAATGGTGCCCGAGAGAGGCCATACAATATTGTGCCCAAGAGAGGCCGAACAAATGGTGCCAGAGAGTGGCAAAGCAAATAGTGCCCGAGAGAGGCCATACAATATTGTGCCCAAGAGAGGCCATACAATATTGTGCCCAAGAGAGGCCGAACAAATGGTGCCCAAAAATGGCAAAGCAAATAGTGCCCGAGAGAGGCCAAGCAAATGATGCTTGAGGGAAGTCAAACAAATGCTGCCTCACAGAGGCTAAGCAAATGGTGCCTAAGAAAGGCTAAACAAATGGTGCCCGAGAGAGGCCATACAATATTGTGCCCAAGAGAGGCCAAATTAATGGTGCCTGAGAGAGGCTAAACAAATGGTGCCCGAGAGTGGCAAAGCAAATAGTGCCCGAGAGAGGCCAAGCAAATGGTGCTTGAGAGAAGTCAAACAAATGCTGCCTCACAGAGGCTAAGCAAATGGTGCCTAAGAAAGGCTAAACAAATGGTGCCCGAGAGAGGCCATACAATATTGTGCCCAACAGAGGCCAAAAATACTGATGCCTCACAGAGGTTAAGCAAATGGTGCCCGAGAGAGGCCATACAATATTGTGCCCAACAGAGGCCAAAAAAACTGGTGCCTCACAGAGGCTAAGCAAATGGTGCCCGAGAGAGGCCATACAATATTGTGCCCAAGAGAGGCCGAACAAATGGTGCCCGAGAGTGGCAAAGCAAATAGTGCCCGAGAGAGGCCATACAATATTGTGCCCAAGAGAGGCCATACAATATTGTGCCCAAGAGAGGCCGAACAAATGGTGCCCGAGAATAGCAAAGCAAATAGTGCCCGAGAGAGGCCAAGCAAATGATGCTTGAGGGAAGTCAAAGAAATGCTGCCTCACAGAGGCTAAGCAAATTGTGCCTAAGAAAGGCTAAACAAATGGTGCCCGAGAGAGGCCATACAATATTGTGCCCAAGAGAGGCCAAATTAATGGTGCCTGAGAGAGGCTAAACAAATGGTGCCCGAGAGTGGCAAAGCAAATAGTGCCCGAGAGAGGCCAAGCAAATGATGCTTCAGAGAAGTCAAACAAATGCTGCCTCACAGATTCTAAGCAAATGGTGCCTAAGAAAGGCTAAACAAATGGTGCCCGAGAGAGGCCATACAATATTGTGCCCAAGAGAGGCCAAATATACTGATGCCTCACAGAGGCTAAGCAAATGGTGTCCGAGAGAGGCCATACAATATTGTGCCCAACAGAGGCCAAAAAAACTGGTGCCTCACAGAGTCTAAGCAAATGGTGCCCGAGAGAGGCCATACAATATTGTGCCCAAGAGAGGCCAAACAAATGGTGCCTGAGAGAGGCCAAACAAATGGTGCCCGAGAGTGGCAAAGCAAATAGTGCCCGAGAGAGGCCAAGCAAATGATGCTTGAGGGAAGTCAAACAAATGCTGCCTCACAGAGGCTAAGCAAATGGTGCCTAATAAAAGCTAAACAAATGGTGCCCGAGAGAGGCCATACAATATTGTGCCCAACAGAGGCCAAAAAAACTGGTGCCTCACAGAGGCTAAGCAAATGCTGCCCGAGAGAGGCCATACAATATTGTGCCCAAGAGAGGCCGAACAAATGGTGCCCGAGAGTGGCAAAGCAAATAGTGCCCGAGAGAGGCCATACAATATTGTGCCCAAGAGAGGCCATACAATATTGTGCCCAAGAGAGGCCGAACAAATGGTGCCCGAAAATGGCAAAGCAAATAGTTCCCGAGAGAGGCCAAGCAAATGATGCTTGAGGGAAGTCAAACAAATGCTGCCTCACAGAGGCTAAGCAAATGGTGCCTAAGAAAGGCTAAACAAATGGTGCCCGAGAGAGGCCATACAATATTGTGCCCAAGAGAGGCCAAATTAATGGTGCCTGAGAGAGGCTAAACAAATGGTGCCCGAGAGTGGCAAAGCAAATAGTGCCCGAGAGAGGCCAAGCAAATGGTGCTTGAGAGAAGTCAAACAAATGCTGCCTCACAGAGGCTAAGCAAATGGTGCCTAAGAAAGGCTAAACAAATGGTGCCCGAGAGAGGCCATACAATATTGTGCCCAACAGAGGCCAAAAATACTGATGCCTCACAGAGGTTAAGCAAATGGTGCCCGAGAGAGGCCATACAATATTGTGCCCAACAGAGGCCAAAAAAACTGGTGCCTCACAGAGGCTAAGCAAATGGTGCCCGAGAGAGGCCATACAATATTGTGCCCAAGAGAGGCCGAACAAATGGTGCCCGAGAGTGGCAAAGCAAATAGTGCCCGAGAGAGGCCATACAATATTGTGCCCAAGAGAGGCCATACAATATTGTGCCCAAGAGAGGCCGAACAAATGGTGCCCGAGAATAGCAAAGCAAATAGTGCCCGAGAGAGGCCAAGCAAATGATGCTTGAGGGAAGTCAAAGAAATGCTGCCTCACAGAGGCTAAGCAAATTGTGCCTAAGAAAGGCTAAACAAATGGTGCCCGAGAGAGGCCATACAATATTGTGCCCAAGAGAGGCCAAATTAATGGTGCCTGAGAGAGGCTAAACAAATGGTGCCCGAGAGTGGCAAAGCAAATAGTGCCCGAGAGAGGCCAAGCAAATGATGCTTCAGAGAAGTCAAACAAATGCTGCCTCACAGATTCTAAGCAAATGGTGCCTAAGAAAGGCTAAACAAATGGTGCCCGAGAGAGGCCATACAATATTGTGCCCAAGAGAGGCCAAATATACTGATGCCTCACAGAGGCTAAGCAAATGGTGTCCGAGAGAGGCCATACAATATTGTGCCCAACAGAGGCCAAAAAAACTGGTGCCTCACAGAGTCTAAGCAAATGGTGCCCGAGAGAGGCCATACAATATTGTGCCCAAGAGAGGCCAAACAAATGGTGCCTGAGAGAGGCCAAACAAATGGTGCCCGAGAGTGGCAAAGCAAATAGTGCCCGAGAGAGGCCAAGCAAATGATGCTTGAGGGAAGTCAAACAAATGCTGCCTCACAGAGGCTAAGCAAATGGTGCCTAATAAAAGCTAAACAAATGGTGCCCGAGAGAGGCCATACAATATTGTGCCCAACAGAGGCCAAAAAAACTGGTGCCTCACAGAGGCTAAGCAAATGCTGCCCGAGAGAGGCCATACAATATTGTGCCCAAGAGAGGCCGAACACATGGTGCCCGAGAGTGGCAAAGCAAATAGTGCCCGAGAGAGGCCATACAATATTGTGCCCAAGAGAGGCCGAACAAATGGTGCCAGAGAATGGCAAAGCAAATAGTGCCTGAGAGATGCCAAGCAAATGATGCTTGAGGGAAGTCAAACAATTGCTGCCTCACAGAGGCTAAGCAAATGGTGCCTAAGAAAGGCTAAACAAATGGTGCCCGAGAGAGGCCATACAATATTGTGCCCAAGAGAGGCCAAATTAATGGTGCCTGACAGAGGCTAAACAAATGGTGCCCGAGAGTGGCAAAGCAAATAGTGCCCGAGAGAGGCCAAGCAAATGATGCTTGAGAGAAGTCAAACAAATGCTGCCTCACAGAGGCTAAGCAAATGGTGCCTAAGAAAGGCTAAACAAATGGTGCCCGAAAGAGGCCATACAATATTGTGCCCAACAGAGGCCAAAAATACTGATGCCTCACAGAGGCTAAGCAAATGGTGCCCGAGAGAGGCCATACAATATTGTGCCCAACAGAGGCCAAAAAAACTGGTGCCTCACAGAGGCTAAGCAAATGGTGCCCGAGAGAGGCCATACAATATTGTGCCCAAGAGAGGCTAAGCAAATGGTGCCTAAGAAAGGCTAAACAAATGGTGCCCGAGAGAGGCCATACAATATTGTGCCCAAGAGAGGCCAAATTAATGGTGCCTGAGAGAGGCCGAACAAATGGTGCCTGAGAGTGGCAAAGCAAATAGTGCCCGAGAGAGGCCATACAATATTGTGCCCAAGAGAGGCCGAACAAATGGTGCCAGAGAATGGCAAAGCAAATAGTGCCTGAGAGATGCCAAGCAAATGATGCTTGAGGGAAGTCAAACAATTGCTGCCTCACAGAGGCTAAGCAAATGGTGCCTAAGAAAGGCTAAACAAATGGTGCCCGAGAGAGGCCATACAATATTGTGCCCAAGAGAGGCCAAATTAATGGTGCCTGACAGAGGCTAAACAAATGGTGCCCGAGAGTGGCAAAGCAAATAGTGCCCGAGAGAGGCCAAGCAAATGATGCTTGAGAGAAGTCAAACAAATGCTGCCTCACAGAGGCTAAGCAAATGGTGCCTAAGAAAGGCTAAACAAATGGTGCCCGAAAGAGGCCATACAATATTGTGCCCAACAGAGGCCAAAAATACTGATGCCTCACAGAGGCTAAGCAAATGGTGCCCGAGAGAGGCCATACAATATTGTGCCCAACAGAGGCCAAAAAAACTGGTGCCTCACAGAGGCTAAGCAAATGGTGCCCGAGAGAGGCCATACAATATTGTGCCCAAGAGAGGCTAAGCAAATGGTGCCTAAGAAAGGCTAAACAAATGGTGCCCGAGAGAGGCCATACAATATTGTGCCCAAGAGAGGCCAAATTAATGGTGCCTGAGAGAGGCTAAACAAATGGTGCCCGAGAGTGGCAAAGCAAATAGTGCCAGAGAAAGGCCAAGCAAATGATGCTTGAGAGAAGTCAAACAAATGCTGCCTCACAGAGGCTAAGCAAATGGTGCCTAATAAAAGCTAAACAAATGGTGCCCGAGAGAGGCCATACAATATTGTGCCCAACAGAGGCCAAAAAAACTGGTGCCTCACAGAGGCTAAGCAAATGCTGCCCGAGAGAGGCCATACAATATTGTGCCCAAGAGAGGCCGAACAAATGGTGCCCGAGAGTGGCAAAGCAAATAGTGCCCGAGAGAGGCCATACAATATTGTGCCCAAGAGAGGCCGAACAAATGGTGCCAGAGAATGGCAAAGCAAATAGTGCCTGAGAGATGCCAAGCAAATGATGCTTGAGGGAAGTCAAACAATTGCTGCCTCACAGAGGCTAAGCAAATGGTGCCTAAGAAAGGTTAAACAAATGGTGCCCGAGAGAGGCCATACAATATTGTGCCCAAGAGAGGCCAAATTAATGGTGCCTGACAGAGGCTAAACAAATGGTGCCCGAGAGTGGCAAAGCAAATAGTGCCCGAGAGAGGCCAAGCAAATGATGCTTGAGAGAAGTCAAACAAATGCTGCCTCACAGAGGCTAAGCAAATGGTGCCTAAGAAAGGCTAAACAAATGGTGCCCGAAAGAGGCCATACAATATTGTGCCCAACAGAGGCCAAAAATACTGATGCCTCACAGAGGCTAAGCAAATGGTGCCCGAGAGAGGCCATACAATATTGTGCCCAACAGAGGCCAAAAAAACTGGTGCCTCACAGAGGCTAAGCAAATGGTGCCCGAGAGAGGCCATACAATATTGTGCCCAAGAGAGGCTAAGCAAATGGTGCCTAAGAAAGGCTAAACAAATGGTGCCCGAGAGAGGCCATACAATATTGTGCCCAAGAGAGGCCAAATTAATGGTGCCTGAGAGAGGCTAAACAAATGGTGCCCGAGAGTGGCAAAGCAAATAGTGCCAGAGAAAGGCCAAGCAAATGATGCTTGAGAGAAGTCAAACAAATGCTGCCTCACAGAGGCTAAGCAAATGGTGCCTAAGAAAGGCTAAACAAATGGTGCCCGAGAGAGGCCATACAATATTGTGCCCAACAGAGGCCAAAAATAATAATGCCTCACAGAGGCTAAGCAAATGGTGCCCGAGATAGGTCATACAATATTGTGCCCAACAGAGGCCAAAAAAACTGGTGCCTCACAGAGGCTAAGCAAATGGTGCCCGAGAGAGGCCATACAATATTGTGCCCAAGAGAGGCCGAACAAATGGTGCCCGAGAGTGGCAAAGAAAATAGTGCCCGAGAGAGGCCAAGCAAATGATGCTTGAGGGAAGTCAAACAAATGCTGCCTCACAGAGGCTAAGCAAATGGTGCCTAAGAAAGGCTAAACAAATGGTACCCGAGAGAGGTCATACAATATTGTGCCCAACAGAGGCCAAAAAAAACGGTGCCTCACAGAGGCTAAGCAAATGGTGCCCGAGAGAGGCCATACAATATTGTGCCCAAGAGAGGCCGAACAAATGGTGCCCGAGAGTGGCAAAGCAAATAGTGCCCGAGAGAGGCCATACAATATTGTGCCCTAGAGAGGCCATACAATATTGTGCCCAAGAGAGGCCGAACAAATGGTGCCCGAGAGTGGCAAAGCAAATAGTGCCCGAGAGAGGCCAAGCAAATGATGCTTGAGGGAAGTCAAAGAAATGCTGCCTCACAGAGGCTAAGCAAATGGTGCCGAAGAAAGGCTAAACAAATGGTGCCCGAGAGAGGCCATACAATATTGTGCCCAAGAGAGGCCAAATTAATGGTGCCTGAGAGAGGCTAAACAAATGGTGACCGAGAGTGGCAAAGCAAATAGTGCCAGAGAGAGGCCAAGCAAATGATGCTTGAGAGAAGTCAAACAAATGCTGCCTCACAGAGGCTAAGCAAATGGTGCCTAAGAAAGGCTAAACAAATGGTGCCCGAGAGAGGCCATACAATATTGTGCCCAACAGAGGCCAAAAAAACTGGTGCCTCACAGAGGCTAAGCAAATGGTGCTCGAGAGAGGCCATACAATATTGTGCCCAACAGAGGCCAAAAAAACTGGTGCCTCACAGAGGCTAAGCAAATGGTGCTCGAGAGAGGCCATACAATATTGTGCCCAAGAGAGGCCGAACAAATGGTGCCCGAGAGTGGCAAAGCAAATAGTGCCCGAGAGAGGCCAAGCAAATGATGCTTGAGAGAAGTCAAACAAATGCTGCCTCACAGAGGCTAAGCAAATGGTGCCTAAGAAAGGCTAAACAAATGGTGCCCGAAAGAGGCCATACAATATTGTGCCCAACAGAGGCCAAAAATACTGATGCCTCACAGAGGCTAAGCAAATGGTGCCCGAGAGAGGCCATACAATATTGTGCCCAACAGAGGCCAAAAAAACTGGTGCCTCACAGAGGCTAAGCAAATGGTGCCCGAGAGAGGCCATACAATATTGTGCCCAAGAGAGGCTAAGCAAATGGTGCCTAAGAAAGGCTAAACAAATGGTGCCCGAGAGACGCCATACAATATTGTGCCCAAGAGAGGCCAAATTAATGGTGCCTGAGAGAGGCTAAACAAATGGTGCCCGAGAGTGGCAAAGCAAATAGTGCCAGAGAAAGGCCAAGCAAATGATGCTTGAGAGAAGTCAAACAAATGCTGCCTCACAGAGGCTAAGCAAATGGTGCCTAAGAAAGGCTAAACAAATGGTGCCCGAGAGAGGCCATACAATATTGTGCCCAACAGAGGCCAAAAATAATAATGCCTCACAGAGGCTAAGCAAATGGTGCCCGAGAGAGGTCATACAATATTGTGCCCAACAGAGGCCAAAAAAACTGGTGCCTCAAAGAGGCTAAGCAAATGGTGCCCAAGACAGGCCATACAATATTGTGCCCAAGAGAGGCCGAACAAATGGTGCCGAGAGTGGCAAAGCAAATAGTGCCCGAGAGAGGCCAAGCAAATGATGCTTGAGGGAAGTCAAAGAAATGCTGCCTCACAGAGGCTAAGCAAATGGTGCCTAAGAAAGGCTAAACAAATGGTACCCGAGAGAGGTCATACAATATTGTGCCCAACAGAGGCCAAAAAAACCGGTGCCTCACAGAGGCTAAGCAAATGGTGCCCGAGAGAGGCCATACAATATTGTGCCCAAGAGAGGCCGAACAAATGGTGCCCGAGAGTGGCAAAGCAAATAGTGCCCGAGAGAGGCCATACAATATTGTGCCCTAGAGAGGCCATACAATATTGTGCCCAAGAGAGGCCGAACAAATGGTGCCCGAGAGTGGCAAAGCAAATAGTGCCCGAGAGAGGCCAAGCAAATGATGCTTGAGGGAAGTCAAAGAAATGCTGCCTCACAGAGGCTAAGCAAATGGTGCCGAAGAAAGGCTAAACAAATGGTGCCCGAGAGAGGCCATACAATATTGTGCCCAAGAGAGGCCAAATTAATGGTGCCTGAGAGAGGCTAAACAAATGGTGACCGAGAGTGGCAAAGCAAATAGTGCCAGAGAGAGGCCAAGCAAATGATGCTTGAGAGAAGTCAAACAAATGCTGCCTCACAGAGGCTAAGCAAATGGTGCCTAAGAAAGGCTAAACAAATGGTGCCCGAGAGAGGCCATACAATATTGTGCCCAACAGAGGCCAAAAAAACTGGTGCCTCACAGAGGCTAAGCAAATGGTGCTCGAGAGAGGCCATACAATATTGTGCCCAACAGAGGCCAAAAAAACTGGTGCCTCACAGAGGCTAAGCAAATGGTGCTCGAGAGAGGCCATACAATATTGTGCCCAAGAGAGGCCGAACAAATGGTGCCCGAGAGTGGCAAAGCAAATAGTGCCCGAGAGAGGCCAAGCAAATGATGCTTGAGAGAAGTCAAACAAATGCTGCCTCACAGAGGCTAAGCAAATGGTGCCTAAGAAAGGCTAAACAAATGGTGCCCGAAAGAGGCCATACAATATTGTGCCCAACAGAGGCCAAAAATACTGATGCCTCACAGAGGCTAAGCAAATGGTGCCCGAGAGAGGCCATACAATATTGTGCCCAACAGAGGCCAAAAAAACTGGTGCCTCACAGAGGCTAAGCAAATGGTGCCCGAGAGAGGCCATACAATATTGTGCCCAAGAGAGGCTAAGCAAATGGTGCCTAAGAAAGGCTAAACAAATGGTGCCCGAGAGACGCCATACAATATTGTGCCCAAGAGAGGCCAAATTAATGGTGCCTGAGAGAGGCTAAACAAATGGTGCCCGAGAGTGGCAAAGCAAATAGTGCCAGAGAAAGGCCAAGCAAATGATGCTTGAGAGAAGTCAAACAAATGCTGCCTCACAGAGGCTAAGCAAATGGTGCCTAAGAAAGGCTAAACAAATGGTGCCCGAGAGAGGCCATACAATATTGTGCCCAACAGAGGCCAAAAATAATAATGCCTCACAGAGGCTAAGCAAATGGTGCCCGAGAGAGGTCATACAATATTGTGCCCAACAGAGGCCAAAAAAACTGGTGCCTCAAAGAGGCTAAGCAAATGGTGCCCAAGACAGGCCATACAATATTGTGCCCAAGAGAGGCCGAACAAATGGTGCCGAGAGTGGCAAAGCAAATAGTGCCCGAGAGAGGCCAAGCAAATGATGCTTGAGGGAAGTCAAACAAATGCTGCCTCACAGAGGCTAAGCAAATGGTGCCTAAGAAAGGCTAAACAAATGGTACCCGAGAGAGGTCATACAATATTGTGCCCAACAGAGGCCAAAAAAACCGGTGCCTCACAGAGGCTAAGCAAATGGTGCCCGAGAGAGGCCATACAATATTGTGCCCAAGAGAGGCCGAACAAATGGTGCCCGAGAGTGGCAAAGCAAATAGTGCCCGAGAGAGGCCATACAATATTGTGCCCTAGAGAGGCCATACAATATTGTGCCCAAGAGAGGCCGAACAAATGGTGCCCGAGAGTGGCAAAGCAAATAGTGCCCGAGAGAGGCCAAGCAAATGATGCTTGAGGGAAGTCAAAGAAATGCTGCCTCACAGAGGCTAAGCAAATGGTGCCGAAGAAAGGCTAAACAAATGGTGCCCGAGAGAGGCCATACAATATTGTGCCCAAGAGAGGCCAAATTAATGGTGCCTGAGAGAGGCTAAACAAATGGTGACCGAGAGTGGCAAAGCAAATAGTGCCAGAGAGAGGCCAAGCAAATGATGCTTGAGAGAAGTCAAACAAATGCTGCCTCACAGAGACTAAGCAAATGGTGCCTAAGAAAGGCTAAACAAATGGTGCCCGAGAGAGGCCATACAATATTGTGCCCAAGAGAGGCCAAATTAATGGTGCCTGAGAGAGGCTAAACAAATGGTGCCCGAGAGTGGCAAAGCAAATAGTGCCCGAGAGAGGCCAAGCAAATGATGCTTCAGAGAAGTCAAACAAATGCTGCCTCACAGATTCTAAGCAAATGGTGCCTAAGAAAGGCTAAACAAATGGTGCCCGAGAGAGGCCATACAATATTGTGCCCAAGAGAGGCCAAATATACTGATGCCTCACAGAGGCTAAGCAAATGGTGTCCGAGAGAGGCCATACAATATTGTGCCCAACAGAGGCCAAAAAAACTGGTGCCTCACAGAGTCTAAGCAAATGGTGCCCGAGAGAGGCCATACAATATTGTGCCCAAGAGAGGCCAAACAAATGGTGCCTGAGAGAGGCCAAACAAATGGTGCCCGAGAGTGGCAAAGCAAATAGTGCCCGAGAGAGGCCAAGCAAATGATGCTTGAGGGAAGTCAAACAAATGCTGCCTCACAGAGGCTAAGCAAATGGTGCCTAATAAAAGCTAAACAAATGGTGCCCGAGAGAGGCCATACAATATTGTGCCCAACAGAGGCCAAAAAAACTGGTGCCTCACAGAGGCTAAGCAAATGCTGCCCGAGAGAGGCCATACAATATTGTGCCCAAGAGAGGCCGAACAAATGGTGCCCGAGAGTGGCAAAGCAAATAGTGCCCGAGAGAGGCCATACAATATTGTGCCCAAGAGAGGCCATACAATATTGTGCCCAAGAGAGGCCGAACAAATGGTGCCCGAAAATGGCAAAGCAAATAGTTCCCGAGAGAGGCCAAGCAAATGATGCTTGAGGGAAGTCAAACAAATGCTGCCTCACAGAGGCTAAGCAAATGGTGCCTAAGAAAGGCTAAACAAATGGTGCCCGAGAGAGGCCATACAATATTGTGCCCAAGAGAGGCCAAATTAATGGTGCCTGAGAGAGGCTAAACAAATGGTGCCCGAGAGTGGCAAAGCAAATAGTGCCCGAGAGAGGCCAAGCAAATGGTGCTTGAGAGAAGTCAAACAAATGCTGCCTCACAGAGGCTAAGCAAATGGTGCCTAAGAAAGGCTAAACAAATGGTGCCCGAGAGAGGCCATACAATATTGTGCCCAACAGAGGCCAAAAATACTGATGCCTCACAGAGGTTAAGCAAATGGTGCCCGAGAGAGGCCATACAATATTGTGCCCAACAGAGGCCAAAAAAACTGGTGCCTCACAGAGGCTAAGCAAATGGTGCCCGAGAGAGGCCATACAATATTGTGCCCAAGAGAGGCCGAACAAATGGTGCCCGAGAGTGGCAAAGCAAATAGTGCCCGAGAGAGGCCATACAATATTGTGCCCAAGAGAGGCCATACAATATTGTGCCCAAGAGAGGCCGAACAAATGGTGCCCGAGAATAGCAAAGCAAATAGTGCCCGAGAGAGGCCAAGCAAATGATGCTTGAGGGAAGTCAAAGAAATGCTGCCTCACAGAGGCTAAGCAAATTGTGCCTAAGAAAGGCTAAACAAATGGTGCCCGAGAGAGGCCATACAATATTGTGCCCAAGAGAGGCCAAATTAATGGTGCCTGAGAGAGGCTAAACAAATGGTGCCCGAGAGTGGCAAAGCAAATAGTGCCCGAGAGAGGCCAAGCAAATGATGCTTCAGAGAAGTCAAACAAATGCTGCCTCACAGATTCTAAGCAAATGGTGCCTAAGAAAGGCTAAACAAATGGTGCCCGAGAGAGGCCATACAATATTGTGCCCAAGAGAGGCCAAATATACTGATGCCTCACAGAGGCTAAGCAAATGGTGTCCGAGAGAGGCCATACAATATTGTGCCCAACAGAGGCCAAAAAAACTGGTGCCTCACAGAGTCTAAGCAAATGGTGCCCGAGAGAGGCCATACAATATTGTGCCCAAGAGAGGCCAAACAAATGGTGCCTGAGAGAGGCCAAACAAATGGTGCCCGAGAGTGGCAAAGCAAATAGTGCCCGAGAGAGGCCAAGCAAATGATGCTTGAGGGAAGTCAAACAAATGCTGCCTCACAGAGGCTAAGCAAATGGTGCCTAATAAAAGCTAAACAAATGGTGCCCGAGAGAGGCCATACAATATTGTGCCCAACAGAGGCCAAAAAAACTGGTGCCTCACAGAGGCTAAGCAAATGCTGCCCGAGAGAGGCCATACAATATTGTGCCCAAGAGAGGCCGAACACATGGTGCCCGAGAGTGGCAAAGCAAATAGTGCCCGAGAGAGGCCATACAATATTGTGCCCAAGAGAGGCCGAACAAATGGTGCCAGAGAATGGCAAAGCAAATAGTGCCTGAGAGATGCCAAGCAAATGATGCTTGAGGGAAGTCAAACAATTGCTGCCTCACAGAGGCTAAGCAAATGGTGCCTAAGAAAGGCTAAACAAATGGTGCCCGAGAGAGGCCATACAATATTGTGCCCAAGAGAGGCCAAATTAATGGTGCCTGACAGAGGCTAAACAAATGGTGCCCGAGAGTGGCAAAGCAAATAGTGCCCGAGAGAGGCCAAGCAAATGATGCTTGAGAGAAGTCAAACAAATGCTGCCTCACAGAGGCTAAGCAAATGGTGCCTAAGAAAGGCTAAACAAATGGTGCCCGAAAGAGGCCATACAATATTGTGCCCAACAGAGGCCAAAAATACTGATGCCTCACAGAGGCTAAGCAAATGGTGCCCGAGAGAGGCCATACAATATTGTGCCCAACAGAGGCCAAAAAAACTGGTGCCTCACAGAGGCTAAGCAAATGGTGCCCGAGAGAGGCCATACAATATTGTGCCCAAGAGAGGCTAAGCAAATGGTGCCTAAGAAAGGCTAAACAAATGGTGCCCGAGAGAGGCCATACAATATTGTGCCCAAGAGAGGCCAAATTAATGGTGCCTGAGAGAGGCCGAACAAATGGTGCCTGAGAGTGGCAAAGCAAATAGTGCCCGAGAGAGGCCATACAATATTGTGCCCAAGAGAGGCCGAACAAATGGTGCCAGAGAATGGCAAAGCAAATAGTGCCTGAGAGATGCCAAGCAAATGATGCTTGAGGGAAGTCAAACAATTGCTGCCTCACAGAGGCTAAGCAAATGGTGCCTAAGAAAGGCTAAACAAATGGTGCCCGAGAGAGGCCATACAATATTGTGCCCAAGAGAGGCCAAATTAATGGTGCCTGACAGAGGCTAAACAAATGGTGCCCGAGAGTGGCAAAGCAAATAGTGCCCGAGAGAGGCCAAGCAAATGATGCTTGAGAGAAGTCAAACAAATGCTGCCTCACAGAGGCTAAGCAAATGGTGCCTAAGAAAGGCTAAACAAATGGTGCCCGAAAGAGGCCATACAATATTGTGCCCAACAGAGGCCAAAAATACTGATGCCTCACAGAGGCTAAGCAAATGGTGCCCGAGAGAGGCCATACAATATTGTGCCCAACAGAGGCCAAAAAAACTGGTGCCTCACAGAGGCTAAGCAAATGGTGCCCGAGAGAGGCCATACAATATTGTGCCCAAGAGAGGCTAAGCAAATGGTGCCTAAGAAAGGCTAAACAAATGGTGCCCGAGAGAGGCCATACAATATTGTGCCCAAGAGAGGCCAAATTAATGGTGCCTGAGAGAGGCTAAACAAATGGTGCCCGAGAGTGGCAAAGCAAATAGTGCCAGAGAAAGGCCAAGCAAATGATGCTTGAGAGAAGTCAAACAAATGCTGCCTCACAGAGGCTAAGCAAATGGTGCCTAATAAAAGCTAAACAAATGGTGCCCGAGAGAGGCCATACAATATTGTGCCCAACAGAGGCCAAAAAAACTGGTGCCTCACAGAGGCTAAGCAAATGCTGCCCGAGAGAGGCCATACAATATTGTGCCCAAGAGAGGCCGAACAAATGGTGCCCGAGAGTGGCAAAGCAAATAGTGCCCGAGAGAGGCCATACAATATTGTGCCCAAGAGAGGCCGAACAAATGGTGCCAGAGAATGGCAAAGCAAATAGTGCCTGAGAGATGCCAAGCAAATGATGCTTGAGGGAAGTCAAACAATTGCTGCCTCACAGAGGCTAAGCAAATGGTGCCTAAGAAAGGTTAAACAAATGGTGCCCGAGAGAGGCCATACAATATTGTGCCCAAGAGAGGCCAAATTAATGGTGCCTGACAGAGGCTAAACAAATGGTGCCCGAGAGTGGCAAAGCAAATAGTGCCCGAGAGAGGCCAAGCAAATGATGCTTGAGAGAAGTCAAACAAATGCTGCCTCACAGAGGCTAAGCAAATGGTGCCTAAGAAAGGCTAAACAAATGGTGCCCGAAAGAGGCCATACAATATTGTGCCCAACAGAGGCCAAAAATACTGATGCCTCACAGAGGCTAAGCAAATGGTGCCCGAGAGAGGCCATACAATATTGTGCCCAACAGAGGCCAAAAAAACTGGTGCCTCACAGAGGCTAAGCAAATGGTGCCCGAGAGAGGCCATACAATATTGTGCCCAAGAGAGGCTAAGCAAATGGTGCCTAAGAAAGGCTAAACAAATGGTGCCCGAGAGAGGCCATACAATATTGTGCCCAAGAGAGGCCAAATTAATGGTGCCTGAGAGAGGCTAAACAAATGGTGCCCGAGAGTGGCAAAGCAAATAGTGCCAGAGAAAGGCCAAGCAAATGATGCTTGAGAGAAGTCAAACAAATGCTGCCTCACAGAGGCTAAGCAAATGGTGCCTAAGAAAGGCTAAACAAATGGTGCCCGAGAGAGGCCATACAATATTGTGCCCAACAGAGGCCAAAAATAATAATGCCTCACAGAGGCTAAGCAAATGGTGCCCGAGATAGGTCATACAATATTGTGCCCAACAGAGGCCAAAAAAACTGGTGCCTCACAGAGGCTAAGCAAATGGTGCCCGAGAGAGGCCATACAATATTGTGCCCAAGAGAGGCCGAACAAATGGTGCCCGAGAGTGGCAAAGAAAATAGTGCCCGAGAGAGGCCAAGCAAATGATGCTTGAGGGAAGTCAAACAAATGCTGCCTCACAGAGGCTAAGCAAATGGTGCCTAAGAAAGGCTAAACAAATGGTACCCGAGAGAGGTCATACAATATTGTGCCCAACAGAGGCCAAAAAAAACGGTGCCTCACAGAGGCTAAGCAAATGGTGCCCGAGAGAGGCCATACAATATTGTGCCCAAGAGAGGCCGAACAAATGGTGCCCGAGAGTGGCAAAGCAAATAGTGCCCGAGAGAGGCCATACAATATTGTGCCCTAGAGAGGCCATACAATATTGTGCCCAAGAGAGGCCGAACAAATGGTGCCCGAGAGTGGCAAAGCAAATAGTGCCCGAGAGAGGCCAAGCAAATGATGCTTGAGGGAAGTCAAAGAAATGCTGCCTCACAGAGGCTAAGCAAATGGTGCCGAAGAAAGGCTAAACAAATGGTGCCCGAGAGAGGCCATACAATATTGTGCCCAAGAGAGGCCAAATTAATGGTGCCTGAGAGAGGCTAAACAAATGGTGACCGAGAGTGGCAAAGCAAATAGTGCCAGAGAGAGGCCAAGCAAATGATGCTTGAGAGAAGTCAAACAAATGCTGCCTCACAGAGGCTAAGCAAATGGTGCCTAAGAAAGGCTAAACAAATGGTGCCCGAGAGAGGCCATACAATATTGTGCCCAACAGAGGCCAAAAAAACTGGTGCCTCACAGAGGCTAAGCAAATGGTGCTCGAGAGAGGCCATACAATATTGTGCCCAACAGAGGCCAAAAAAACTGGTGCCTCACAGAGGCTAAGCAAATGGTGCTCGAGAGAGGCCATACAATATTGTGCCCAAGAGAGGCCGAACAAATGGTGCCCGAGAGTGGCAAAGCAAATAGTGCCCGAGAGAGGCCAAGCAAATGATGCTTGAGAGAAGTCAAACAAATGCTGCCTCACAGAGGCTAAGCAAATGGTGCCTAAGAAAGGCTAAACAAATGGTGCCCGAAAGAGGCCATACAATATTGTGCCCAACAGAGGCCAAAAATACTGATGCCTCACAGAGGCTAAGCAAATGGTGCCCGAGAGAGGCCATACAATATTGTGCCCAACAGAGGCCAAAAAAACTGGTGCCTCACAGAGGCTAAGCAAATGGTGCCCGAGAGAGGCCATACAATATTGTGCCCAAGAGAGGCTAAGCAAATGGTGCCTAAGAAAGGCTAAACAAATGGTGCCCGAGAGACGCCATACAATATTGTGCCCAAGAGAGGCCAAATTAATGGTGCCTGAGAGAGGCTAAACAAATGGTGCCCGAGAGTGGCAAAGCAAATAGTGCCAGAGAAAGGCCAAGCAAATGATGCTTGAGAGAAGTCAAACAAATGCTGCCTCACAGAGGCTAAGCAAATGGTGCCTAAGAAAGGCTAAACAAATGGTGCCCGAGAGAGGCCATACAATATTGTGCCCAACAGAGGCCAAAAATAATAATGCCTCACAGAGGCTAAGCAAATGGTGCCCGAGAGAGGTCATACAATATTGTGCCCAACAGAGGCCAAAAAAACTGGTGCCTCAAAGAGGCTAAGCAAATGGTGCCCAAGACAGGCCATACAATATTGTGCCCAAGAGAGGCCGAACAAATGGTGCCGAGAGTGGCAAAGCAAATAGTGCCCGAGAGAGGCCAAGCAAATGATGCTTGAGGGAAGTCAAAGAAATGCTGCCTCACAGAGGCTAAGCAAATGGTGCCTAAGAAAGGCTAAACAAATGGTACCCGAGAGAGGTCATACAATATTGTGCCCAACAGAGGCCAAAAAAACCGGTGCCTCACAGAGGCTAAGCAAATGGTGCCCGAGAGAGGCCATACAATATTGTGCCCAAGAGAGGCCGAACAAATGGTGCCCGAGAGTGGCAAAGCAAATAGTGCCCGAGAGAGGCCATACAATATTGTGCCCTAGAGAGGCCATACAATATTGTGCCCAAGAGAGGCCGAACAAATGGTGCCCGAGAGTGGCAAAGCAAATAGTGCCCGAGAGAGGCCAAGCAAATGATGCTTGAGGGAAGTCAAAGAAATGCTGCCTCACAGAGGCTAAGCAAATGGTGCCGAAGAAAGGCTAAACAAATGGTGCCCGAGAGAGGCCATACAATATTGTGCCCAAGAGAGGCCAAATTAATGGTGCCTGAGAGAGGCTAAACAAATGGTGACCGAGAGTGGCAAAGCAAATAGTGCCAGAGAGAGGCCAAGCAAATGATGCTTGAGAGAAGTCAAACAAATGCTGCCTCACAGAGGCTAAGCAAATGGTGCCTAAGAAAGGCTAAACAAATGGTGCCCGAGAGAGGCCATACAATATTGTGCCCAACAGAGGCCAAAAAAACTGGTGCCTCACAGAGGCTAAGCAAATGGTGCTCGAGAGAGGCCATACAATATTGTGCCCAACAGAGGCCAAAAAAACTGGTGCCTCACAGAGGCTAAGCAAATGGTGCTCGAGAGAGGCCATACAATATTGTGCCCAAGAGAGGCCGAACAAATGGTGCCCGAGAGTGGCAAAGCAAATAGTGCCCGAGAGAGGCCAAGCAAATGATGCTTGAGAGAAGTCAAACAAATGCTGCCTCACAGAGGCTAAGCAAATGGTGCCTAAGAAAGGCTAAACAAATGGTGCCCGAAAGAGGCCATACAATATTGTGCCCAACAGAGGCCAAAAATACTGATGCCTCACAGAGGCTAAGCAAATGGTGCCCGAGAGAGGCCATACAATATTGTGCCCAACAGAGGCCAAAAAAACTGGTGCCTCACAGAGGCTAAGCAAATGGTGCCCGAGAGAGGCCATACAATATTGTGCCCAAGAGAGGCTAAGCAAATGGTGCCTAAGAAAGGCTAAACAAATGGTGCCCGAGAGACGCCATACAATATTGTGCCCAAGAGAGGCCAAATTAATGGTGCCTGAGAGAGGCTAAACAAATGGTGCCCGAGAGTGGCAAAGCAAATAGTGCCAGAGAAAGGCCAAGCAAATGATGCTTGAGAGAAGTCAAACAAATGCTGCCTCACAGAGGCTAAGCAAATGGTGCCTAAGAAAGGCTAAACAAATGGTGCCCGAGAGAGGCCATACAATATTGTGCCCAACAGAGGCCAAAAATAATAATGCCTCACAGAGGCTAAGCAAATGGTGCCCGAGAGAGGTCATACAATATTGTGCCCAACAGAGGCCAAAAAAACTGGTGCCTCAAAGAGGCTAAGCAAATGGTGCCCAAGACAGGCCATACAATATTGTGCCCAAGAGAGGCCGAACAAATGGTGCCGAGAGTGGCAAAGCAAATAGTGCCCGAGAGAGGCCAAGCAAATGATGCTTGAGGGAAGTCAAACAAATGCTGCCTCACAGAGGCTAAGCAAATGGTGCCTAAGAAAGGCTAAACAAATGGTACCCGAGAGAGGTCATACAATATTGTGCCCAACAGAGGCCAAAAAAACCGGTGCCTCACAGAGGCTAAGCAAATGGTGCCCGAGAGAGGCCATACAATATTGTGCCCAAGAGAGGCCGAACAAATGGTGCCCGAGAGTGGCAAAGCAAATAGTGCCCGAGAGAGGCCATACAATATTGTGCCCTAGAGAGGCCATACAATATTGTGCCCAAGAGAGGCTGAACAAATGGTGCCCGAGAGTGGCAAAGCAAATAGTGCCCGAGAGAGGCCAAGCAAATGATGCTTGAGGGAAGTCAAAGAAATGCTGCCTCACAGAGGCTAAGCAAATGGTGCCGAAGAAAGGCTAAACAAATGGTGCCCGAGAGAGGCCATACAATATTGTGCCCAAGAGAGGCCAAATTAATGGTGCCTGAGAGAGGCTAAACAAATGGTGACCGAGAGTGGCAAAGCAAATAGTGCCAGAGAGAGGCCAAGCAAATGATGCTTGAGAGAAGTCAAACAAATGCTGCCTCACAGAGACTAAGCAAATGGTGCCTAAGAAAGGCTAAACAAATGGTGCCCGAGAGAGGCCATACAATATTGTGCCCAACAGAGGCCAAAAAAACTGGTGCCTCACAGAGGCTAAGCAAATGGTGCCCGAGAGAGGCCATACAATATTGTGCCCAAGAGAGGCCGAACAAATGGTGCCCGAGAGTGGCAAAGCAAATAGTGCCCGAGAGAGGCCAAGCAAATGATGCTTGAGGGAAGTCAAACAAATGCTGCCTCACAGAGGCTAAGCAAATGGTGCCTAAGAAAAGCTAAACAAATGGTACCCGAGAGAGGTCATACAATATTGTGCCCAACAGAGGCCAAAAAAACTGGTGCCTCACAGAGGCTAAGCAAATGGTGCCCGAGAGAGGCCATACAATATTGTGCCCAAGAGAGGCCGAACAAATGGTGCCCGAGAGTGGCAAAGCAAATAGTGCCCGAGAGAGGCCAAGCAAATGATGCATGAGGGAAGTCAAACAAATGCTGCCTCACAGAGGCTAAGCAAATGGTGCCTAAGAAAGGCTAAACAAATGGTGCCCGAGAGAGGCCATACAATATTGTGCCCAAGAGAGGCCAAATTAATGGTGCCTGAGAGAGGCTAAACAAATGGTGACCGAGAGTGGCAAAGCAAATAGTGCCCGAGAGAGGCCAAGCAAATAATGCTTGAGAGAAGTCAAACAAATGCTGCCTCACAGATTCTAAGCAAATGGTGCCTAAGAAAGGCTAAACAAATGGTGCCCGAGAGAGGCCATACAATATTGTGCCCAACAGAGGCCAAATATACTGATGCCTCACAGAGGCTAAGCAAATGGTGCCCGAGAGAGGCCATACAATATTGTGCCCAACAGAGGCCAAAAAAACTGGTGCCTCACAGAGGCTAAGCAAATGGTGCCCGAGAGAGGCCATACAATATTGTGCCCAAGAGAGGCCGATCAAATGGTGCCCGAGAGTGGCAAAGCAAATAGTGCCCGAGAGAGGCCAAGTAAATGATGCTTGAGGGAAGTCAAACAAATGCTGCCTCACAGAGGCTAAGCAAATGGTGCCCTCTGAAAGGCTAAACAAATGGTACCCGAGAGAGGTCATACAATATTGTGCCCAACAGAGGCCAAAAAAAACTGGTGCCTCACAGAGGCTGAGCAAATGGTGCCCGAGAGAGGCCATACAATATTGTGCCCAAGAGAGGCCGAACAAATGGTGCCCGAGAGTGGCAAAGCAAATAGTGCCCGAGAGAGGCCATACAATATTGTGCCCAAGAGAGGCCATACAATATTGTGCCCAAGAGAGGCCGAACAAATGGTGCCCGAGAGTGGCAAAGCAAATAGTGCCCGAGAGAGGCCAAGCAAATGATGCTTGAGGGAAGTCAAACAAATGCTGCCTCACAGAGGCTAAGCAAATGGTGCCTAAGAAAGGCTAAACAAATGGTGCCCGAGAGAGGCCATACAATATTGTGCCCAAGAGAGGCCAAACAAATGGTGCCTGAGAGAGGCCAAACAAATGGTGCCCGAGAGTGGCAAAGAAAATAGTGCCCGAGAGAGGCCAAGCAAATGATGCTTGAGGGAAGTCAAACAAATGCTGCCTCACAGAGGCTAAGCAAATGGTGCCTAAGAAAGGCTAAACAAATGGTGCCCGAGAGAGGCCATACAATATTGTGCCCAACAGAGGCCAAAACAACTGGTGCCTCACAGAGGCTAAGCAAATGGTGCCCGAGAGAGGCCATACAATATTGTGCCCAAGAGAGGCCGAACAAATGGTGCCCGAGAGTGGCAAAGCAAATAGTGCCCGAGAGAGGCCATACAATATTGTGCCCAAGAGAGGCCATATTATATTGTGCCCAAGAGAGGCCGAACAAATGGTGCCAGAGAATGGCAAAGCAAATAGTGCCCGAGAGAGGCCAAGCAAATGATGCTTGAGGGAAGTCAAACAAATGCTGCCTCACAGAGGCTAAGCAAATGGTGCCTAAGAAAGGCTAAACAAATGGTGCCCGATAGAGGCCATACAATATTGTGCCCAACAGAGGCCAAATATACTGATGCCTCACAGAGGCTAAGCAAATGGTGCCCGAGAGAGGCCATACAATATTGTGCCAAACAGAGGCCAAAAAACTGGTGCCTCACAGAGGCTAAGCAAATGGTGCCCGAGAGAGGCCATACAATATTGTGCCCAAGAGAGGCTAAGCAAATGGTGCCTAAGAAAGGCTAAACAAATGGTGCCCGAGAGAGGCCATACAATATTGTGCCCAAGAGAAAATTAATGGTGCCTGAGAGAGGCTAAACAAATGGTGCCCGAGAGTGGCAAAGCAAATAGTGCCAGAGAAAGGCCAAGCAAATGATGCTTGAGAGAAGTCAAACAAATGCTGCCTCACAGAGGCTAAGCAAATGGTGCCTAAGAAAGGCTAAACAAATGGTGCCCGAGAGAGGCCATACAATATTGTGCCCAACAGAGGCCAAAAATACTGATGCCTCACAGAGGCTAAGCAAATGGTGCCCGAGAGAGGCCATACAATATTGTGCCCAACAGAGGCCAAAAAAACTGGTGCCTCACAGAGGCTAAGCAAATGGTGCCCGAGAGAGGCCATACAATATTGTGCCCAAGAGAGGCCGAACAAATGGTGCCCGAGAGTGGCAAAGCAAATAGTGCCCGAGAGAGGCCAAGCAAATGATGCTTGAGGGAAGTCAAACAAATGCTGCCTCACAGAGGCTAAGCAAATGGTGCCTAAGAAAGGCTAAACAAATGGTACCCGAGAGAGGTCATACAATATTGTGCACAACAGAGGCCAAAAAAACTGGTGTCTCACAGAGGCTAAGCAAATGGTGCCCGAGAGAGGCCATACAATATTGTGCCCAAGAGAGGCCGAACAAATGGTGCCCGAGAGTGGCAAAGCAAATAGTGCCCGAGAGAGGCCATACAATATTGTGCCCAAGAGAGGCCATACAATATTGTGCCCAAGAGAGGCCGAACAAATGGTGCCCGAAAATGGCAAAGCAAATAGTGCCCGAGAGAGGCCAAGCAAATGATGCTTGAGGGAAGTCAAACAAATGCTGCCTCACAGAGGCTAAGCAAATGGTGCCTAAGAAAGGTTAAACAAATGGTGCTCGAGAGAGGCCATACAATATTGTGCCCAAGAGAGGCCAAATTAATGGTGCCTGAGAGAGGCTAAACAAATGGTTCCCGAGAGTGGCAAAGCAAATAGTGCCCGAGAGAGGCCAAGCAAATGGTGCTTGAGAGAAGTCAAACAAATGCTGCCTCACAGAGGCTAAGCAAATGGTGCCTAAGAAAGGCTAAACAAATGGTGCCCGAGAGAGGTCATACAATATTGTGCCCAACAGAGGCCAAAAAAACTGGTGCCTCACAGAGGCTAAGCATATGGTGCCCGAGAGAGGCCATACAATATTGTGCCCAAGAGAGGCCGATCAAATGGTGCCCGAGAGTGGCAAAGCAAATAGTGCCTGAGAGAGGCCAAGCAAATGATGCTTGAGGGAAGTCAAACAAATGCTGCCTCACAGAGGCTAAGCAAATGGTGCCTAAGAAAGGCTAAACAAATTGTACCCGAGAGAGGTCATACAATATTGTGCCCAACAGAGGCCAAAAAAACTGGTGCCTCACAGAGGCTAAGCAAATGGTGCCCGAGAGAGGCCATACAATATTGTGCCCAAGAGAGGCCGAACAAATGGTGCCCGAGAGTGGCAAAGCAAATAGTGCCCGAGAGAGGCCATACAATATTGTGCCCAAGAGAGGCCATACAATATTGTGCCCAAGAGAGGCCGAACAAATGGTGCCCGAGAGTGGCAAAGCAAATAGTGCCCGAGAGAGGCCAAGCAAATGATGCTTGAGGGAAGTCAAACAAATGCTGCCTCACAGAGGCTAAGCAAATGGTGCCTAAGAAAGGCTAAACAAATGGTGCCCGAGAGAGGCCATACAATATTGTGCCCAAGAGAGGCCAAACAAATGGTGCCTGAGAGAGGCCAAACAAATGGTGCACGAGAGTGGCAAAGCAAATAGTGCCCGAGAGAGGCCAAGCAAATGATGCTTGAGGGAAGTCAAACAAATGCTGCCTCACAGAGGCTAAGCAAATGGTGCCTAAGAAAAGCTAAACAAATGGTGCCCGAGAGAGGCCATACAATATTGTGCCCAACAGAGGCCAAAAAACTGGTACCTTACAGAGGCTAAGCAAATGGTGCCCGAGAGAGGCCATACAATATTGTGCACAAGAGAGGCCGAACAAATGGTGCCCGAGAGTGGCAAAGCAAATAGTGCCCGAGAGAGGCCATACAATATTGTGCCCAAGAGAGGCCATACAATATTGTGCCCAAGAGAGGCCGAACAAATGGTGCCCGAAAATGGCAAAGCAAATAGTGCCCGAGAGAGGTCAAGCAAATGATGCTTGAGGGAAGTCAAACAAATGCTGCCTCACAGAGGCTAAGCAAATGGTGCCTAAGAAAGGCTAAACAAATGGTGCCCGAGAGAGGCCATACAATATTGTGCCCAACAGAGGCCAAAAATACTGATGCCTCACAGAGGTTAAGCAAATGGTGCCCGAGAGAGGCCATACAATATTGTGCCCAACAGAGGCCAAATTAATGGTGCCTGAGAGAGGCTAAACAAATGGTGCCCGAGAGTGGCAAAGCAAATAGTGCCCGAGAGAGGCCAAGCAAATGGTGCTTGAGAGAAGTCAAACAAATGCTGCCTCACAGAGGCTAAGCAAATGGTGCCTAAGAAAGGCTAAACAAATGGTGCCCGAGAGAGGCCATACAATATTGTGCCCAAGAGAGGCCGAACAAATGGTGCCCGAGAATAGCAAAGCAAATAGTGCCCGAGAGAGGCCAAGCAAATGATGCTTGAGGGAAGTCAAACAAATGCTGCCTCACAGAGGCTAAGCAAATTGTGCCTAAGAAAGGCTAAACAAATGGTGCCCGAGAGAGGCCATACAATATTGTAACCAAGAGAGGCCAAATTAATGGTGCCTGAGAGAGGCTAAACAAATGGTGCCCGAGAGTGGCAAAGCAAATAGTGCCCGAGAGAGGCCAAGCAAATGATGCTTGAGAGAAGTCAAACAAATGCTGCCTCACAGATTCTAAGCAAATGGTGCCTAAGAAAGGCTAAACAAATGGTGCCCGAGAGAGGCCATACAATATTGTGCCCAACAGAGGCCAAATATACTGATGCCTCACAGAGGCTAAGCAAATGGTGACCGAGAGAGGCCATACAATATTGTGCCCAACAGAGGCCAAAAAAACTGGTGCCTCACAGAGGCTAAGCAAATGGTACCCGAGAGAAGCCATACAATATTGTGCCCAAGAGAGGCCGATCAAATGGTGCCCGAGAGTGGCAAAGCAAATAGTGCCCGAGAGAGGCCAAGCAAATGATACTTGAGGGAAGTCAAACAAATGCTGCCTCACAGAGGCTAAGCAAATGGTGCCTGAGAAAGGCTAAACAAATGGTACCCGAGAGAGGTCATACAATATTGTGCCCAACAGAGGCCAAAAAAAACTGGTGCCTCACAGAGGCTGAGCAAATGGTGCCCGAGAGAGGCCATACAATATTGTGCCCAAGAGAGGCCGAACAAATGGTGCCCGAGAGTGGCAAAGCAAATAGTGCCCGAGAGAGGCCATACAATATTGTGCCCTAGAGAGGCCATACAATATTGTGCCCAAGAGAGGCCGAACAAATGGTGCCCGAGAGTGGCAAAGCAAATA